>NC_056739.1:1029707164-1029909664 GCF_019279795.1 Protopterus annectens | reverse complement strand
TCCTTGCGGACCCTATTTTGACATGTACTCACAACACCTATTTCCTCCTATATGTTTTTTGCTCGGTAAAAAAGGCACTGCATCCTTAGGGCTGTCCCTCCCATTTCCTTTTAGTGACATTGCCACTCCTTCATAGGCTGAGGTTAACTAACCATAGCCTTTAATGGAGAAGGAATAGACAACCTACTACTCAACCCTCTCCCTTAATCCTTCATGCTCTTTCTCCATTCTGAACAGAACCAACTTTTGGTGTCACAGCATTCGTTCTCAGATTTGACATGTCACATCTCTCTGTGGTTCTAATTCCCATTAGCCTATGCCTATGTATTCTGTAGCTCTTCTTATACCAAACCAAAAACATCATATAATAGCTGAAATGTCCTTATCTATAAACAGTCATGCCTAAAAGATAGATACGTACTAGTCTGCACGAGCAGAATTATACTTGTCAAAGTCTGCTCTTTCTTTTTTCACTTACATAGTAAACCCTGTACCTCCATCATACCTAGGTATATCTTTCAACCTCTTAGAACAAGGATTCTGAACAAAACCAAAAATAATGGGAACAACAATGACCCACAATCAGCAACAAATTTTAAATACTAATATTAGCAGCTTAAAACATTGCTAGAATAATTGCATGCATTTTCTAAAAGATATGAAATCTGAAATGAAAATGTATTTCATCATTATGTATTGCAGTCTGCAATGATTTGCCAGAAAGCTATAGATTATGTAAGGAACAGACGAAAAATATGAGGCAAACATCTGGACAGTCTGTAAAATGATGGATATACAAGAGGTTATGTATCTAAATAATTTTAACTACCTCCTCCCATGTCTTATAATCTTGGAACGCCAAATTCTATTTCTTTTTGTTCTAGAAAAATAATCCCCCACAGTCTCCTTCATTATTATCTCTATGCCAGACTTTCTAGTTGCAGTTATGGCTTGAGTATCTTCAAGAATCTTCAGATGCTTAGAAGAACATTTGGCTACCTACATTTAACTACTCAATAGTTAACATGAAATGATTTATGAACAATCTAAAAATGTTCTTTTTCCAGCTCCAGACAAGTGACAAGTGGAGTACCTCATGGTTCAGTCCTGGGACCTCTCTTGTTTTGCATCTACTTCTCTGAAGTGTAGGCCAACACTAATGGACTCTGCCTAACAAAGTTTGCAGATGACTGCAAACTGGGAGCCATTGTTGAATCCCCAAATTATGTGAATACTCTACAAAAGGGCCTTACAGAAACAGATGCTTGGTGCCAGAGCCATGGGCTCAAGCTCAATGCCAAGAAATGTATAGTTATCCCCTTTGGGAAAAAACATGTACCCATGAATTACCATATAGGTGGCAGTACACTAAACACCAAATGTGCGATAAGAGACTTAGGGACACAGGTGGACAGTGGTCTCACCTTCAATAACTACATCGCCACAACAGTCAGGAAATCCTTCTGTGTGGCACACCTCATCACTAAGGGCTTTTCATCAAGAGAAAAGGAGGTCATTGTCCCACTGTACACATCCCTCATTAGGCCCATTATAGAATACAATGCCCCAATTGTTATGTACCTCTCAAGACATGTGCAACAACTGTAAAGGCCACAGAAATACCTCACTAAAAGAATCACAGGCCTAAAGCAGATGCACTATGCTGACCGCCTTAAACAACTCCAGCTATACTCTGTCACATATCGTCTACTCTGAGGCGATCTCTGCTTAACATACAAGGCCATGTCAAACCCAGACCTGTTGGACATGCTACACTTAAAGAAATCCCAGTCCCTTAGAACCACACGCCCCAGGGATCTAAACCTTGTCATCACAATAAACAAAACCTGCTGGAGGGATAGGGTCTTGACCCAGAGAATCCCCAGACTCTGGAATAGACTGCCCATACATGTCAAGCAGAGTGCCTCTTTGGCCCTCTTCAAAAGGAACCTTGATGATTGGATGGAAGAAAGGAAATTCACCCCGGGGATCACGTTAGTTGCCCTGCTAGACAAGGGTCCAGGAAAGTATATAGTGTGGGAAGAAATAGCCATGGAATTGTTATGGCTAGACTTGTATAGGCCCTAGGGCCAATAGCCTAGTACCAACCTATGAACCTAAATGTGATGACCTTTTTCAACCCTATCCTCCAATATCTTCTCAAATCTCTATGCAAGTGCTTCAAGTTACATGCAGGAGGATGTTTGCTGATATGAGGAATCTTAGTATAATTTGTGTGTGTTAATGGGGATTAATCTGAATCACTGAAACACTTCTATTTCTTTTACAAGTTGTAACAAGAGACATTATAACCCCCACAAGTACTTATGGATTTGTTAATCCCCATAAATCAATTCTTATCAAAAGCAGTTTCCACTCACTGTTAACCAGTCCAGATATTAGTACTTTAATCTATTTGTCTTCATGTTTCCATGTAAAAACCCCTCTCTCCCTCATTGCATTCTCACCTATAGAGATGCTGACAGTCTGTTATACTCATAACAGAAGACTCATGACACAGTGTCTTAACACAACACGTAAAGCCCTCTTCCCACCGTGGCCCCCCTCTAACACTTTAAACATGAAGGCCAGCTCCCGGAAACTCTACGTTTTCTTGATGTCAAACAACATCACTCCAGCACTTCCACATTACCTTCTCTGATGCTCTTCTAAAAAGATAATAAGGAATTGACAACTCTTCTCTGCTGTCTGTCCTTTAATGAATATTCTTTGCCACCTCCTAACAAGCATAGGAATAACAAGCCTTCAATCTTTTGGCCAATATCCAAAACTGGATATTTGCATCAGCATTAATCAAAGAGATCAGACTCTAATTTTAAGGATACCATCCATGCACAGAGCAAAAAATAATGGGGAGGGCCGATTTTAAACATTAGTCTTATAAAACATAAAAGTTGACAAAATAATAGGTTTTGAGTTAATATGCATTGTCTGGAAGGATATGAGGTCAGAAAATCAAATGTCTGTCATTATTTAGAGACTTCACTCATCAATGGTTTGCCAGAAAACCAAAAATTATTTTAGAGTTATGATATAATTTGTCCCGCTTATCCTTCAGGATGATCACAGCTTTGATCCCAATAAAAGAAGTCGGTAACACACCCCCTTGTTTAACTACATTAAACAGCTAGCATAGCCTCTGTACCAGCCTCAGACATTATATGTTATAGAATTTGACTGAGAGCACATCCTCTGCTGCGTTCACTATGCTCCTGTTCATAATAGTTTACTTAATCTCATCTAGGATGATCTTAGAATGTAAGAGCTCATGTTCTTCCTGTTACACCTTGATCCTGATCCATATATCTTCCCCTTCTCCTCATGCCTCTTCACCCAGCTGGATGCATATAAGTCGTTATTCAAGTTCTGCTTTATTTATTAATTAATTAAATTTGTTAACTGGTTATGTGGGCTGATCTGTAGACATTTGTCTGCCACAGCCAAGGACAGTCAGACAAAGGAATAACAGAAGTATATCAAGACGAAAAACAGCAACATATAATCATTAGTAGAATAAAAAACAATTAAAAGGAGACAAGCATACAGAATTAGTTGATAGGTATGTATTTGTAAGGGATCTGTTTTAAAACATCGGATCACCACTTTGTAGAACCGCCATTCATCAAGACAATATTCTTACTACATTGAGTGATGATGTCATTGAATTACACAGCATTGAAAAACACGGTCAGCCAGTAGCATGGATGACTCCATGGCCTGGCAGAGTAAAATGTGTTAGAGAGCAAATAAAACACCAACAGTGATTTCTGAATATGTGCACTCTATGTAGTGAAAATTCTGTGTTGAGTTCTCAATAAATGGTGGTTCAACAAAATGGTGATTTGATGTTTTAAAACATCCATTTGCAAGCATGACATGATAATTGGTATTTACAATGTGGAAATGAAAAAAAAAAAAAACAGTTTGAAAACCTAGAGCTGAACAAGATATCAGTTGCATGTTAATCAACTTGTCAGAATTGTAAGAAAGTTTGGAGATTAATTTGCATCTCTGAAACACTTCTATTTCTTTTACAAGGTGTAATTTAAGAAACATTTTAACCCCCACAAGTACTTAGAGATTTGTTAATCCTCATAAATCCCTTCTTATCAAAAGCCGTTTCCACTCACTATTACTCCAGATATTAGTACTATAATCGATTTGTCTTTATATTACCATGCAGAAACCCTATTTATTTCCCAGTTTCCCCTTGCCTAACAAAAATTCTACTGCTTAATCAGTTTATTACAAAGGAGAAGATGCAAGCTCTTCAGTTTAGCCTTTTATCCGATTGCAATACAGCCCTACAAGCACAATGCCCATCTCATTCCCCTCACTGCATGCTGAAGAATCCAAAACTCACTCTCTATTAGTAAAGCTTCTTACCCTTCTTCCCATTCCAGTACGCCCCCTGCTCATTATTCTCCCAGAAGTACAGCTCTAACTGCTTCTCACCATCAAAACCATGGTTTCCACAATCCAATCTATTTACTTATTTTATTTTATTTGTCTTTGTTGACCAGGAAAAGTGCTACTGGGTAAAACCCATTTTCAGTGGAGGCCTGGGAAGAAAAGCTACACATTTAAATTACACAGAATATACATTTATAATTGCAGACTAAAAACATCTATACATGAGCTTATTTACATGATTTTTAAATATTTCTTAAATGAACATAGCATTTAGCACAAAAAAACAAGAGAAATATTAACACAAATTGGCTAATTATTGAATAGAAAAATATACAATAACAATTAACATATTAAAAAAATGATGGTTGCAGGGAAAATATCATACTGGGGTGTTTTTGAGTTTAGTAATAATTTACAGACAGACAAGCAGAATGTAGCTTAAAAACTGAAAAGAGAGATATGAAAGGAGAGGTTATGGAAATGAGCAGAACAATAAATGAATAGAGGTGGAACTGTAGATGGTGGGGTGTGAGAGAGGGAGGAAAAGTAAGAGTTTGGGAAATAAGTGCAGCATGAGGAGGGGTAATAAGGTGCAAAAAGATTGGGAAGCAAAGTGACTGCAATGGTTGGAGAAAAGTAGTCTGAGTAAAGCTTGTCAGGTGAGCAGGAAGTTCAGAGCCATCTTTGGCATAAGTACTGTTTAAGCAAACTTTTGAAACTATTTCAGTTTGCTATATGTTTTAACTGTGTGAGGGATTTCATTTCAGACTTTTGACAGATAGTGAGAGTAGCACAGAGTTTTGACAGATCGTGAGAGTAGCACAAAGTTTTGACAGATAGTGAGAGTAGCACAGAGTTTTGACAGATAGTGAGAGTAGCACAGAGTTTTGACAGATAGTGAGAGTAGCAAGAGACTCCAGCAGCGTCGAATGTTGTACTGATACATAGTAGAAGTCTATTGCTACAACGAAGGTCTGTAGTAGCTAGAATATTTTGTAATGCTGA
The DNA here is from genome assembly GCF_019279795.1 of Protopterus annectens. Taxonomy (NCBI): domain Eukaryota; kingdom Metazoa; phylum Chordata; order Ceratodontiformes; family Protopteridae; genus Protopterus; species Protopterus annectens. Next base: position 1,029,904,225 of record NC_056739.1, on the reverse strand, counting down.
TTATTTGTATAGAGAGTACAATAGACTGTATGCAATGATTAGCTCAAAGTATGTCAGCTGGTTTGGGGGTTCAAGCCAGCTTAAGTGTTTTAATGCAAGGCAGTGGTGTGTTTTATAAGATTGGTTGATTGCAAATTTAGTTATTTTGTAGAAACAGGGGAAGCATATAACAGAGAAGAAAGGAGGTATGTTGCTCCTAAGGTAATCCTTGCTTGATTTGTCAGGTAATGTTTGGCCCTATAGTGGGTGCCAAGATTTTGGTGAGTTTTCTTATTGGAATAAAGGATGTGGTGATCAGATTTGAGGTTGTCATCTATTATGGTGACAAGTAGTTTAGTTTGGCTTATGTTTTTGTTATTTTTGTGTTATTACTTGAAATAATATGAAATGTGTATTTCTGGTTAAGGTGTTGTTTGGGAGTAAATAGAACAATTTTTTTTTTTTTTTTTTTTTTGGCATTAAGCAGCAAGTTAGAATTTTTTAGCCAGATTTTAGTGTCAGTGAAAGACTTTGGAGTGATTTCCTGTAATTGTGTTATGGATAGGGCAGAGCGGATAAGGGTTGAATCATCAGCATATAGTCGGAGAGTAGGTGACTTCGCCCCCCCCGATGTGCTGGGCTGTGCCCCCCAAACCCCCCATAACTAAATATACCAACTCCAAGATCGCTCTACATCAGGGAAAAGGGCAAATTCCCAAATAGCCAAGCAAATTTTTTCCGTGTAAAAAAATGTGCATAATTGGCCGTTCCTGCTTTGTAGCTTTCGACATTTAGAGGTCGATGTTTAGGTGTTCGGCAACCTAAACGTTCATTGATATAATATAAACCCTAATAAACAATAACAGGCCTGGTGACTAGCCTTTTCTAAATTGACACCACCGCTCTTTCATTCTCTAAAAGGAATTAAAACTATGCAATCTGGCAATTGACTGTTTTCACCTACTGCACCCGTTCATGACTATGAGCTCTTCCCTCCACCCTTAGAATTGCATAGTCCATATTCAACTCACATTGAAGGCTGTGAATATATCTGATCTTATCTCCTTATTTCAGTCATTATGCCAGTCTGATTTGCCCTTTATGAGCTGACCATGCACAATGCTGTACATTCCTCAAACGCACGTCTACTCAGCCTTTCCCAAGTTATAAGAATAAGGCCTGCACTACCATGAAATGCATCAATAGTAATCAAAGCATTAATGCAAATTTTCCAGGGAAACAGTTAGTTCTGCATAATACACTGACAGGGACACAGGCCTGTTGAGAGTCAAACCTCAGTAGCTTATTCAAAATACGCATATAGCATGTAGATTAAAATTCTGTGGTGGTATATAGAACCATAATGGCTTTTAACATTTAATAGTATACACAGCTACTGCAGACTCCTTCTATATGCTTCCTGCACAGACAATTACCAATTACATCACTTATTTCCCATGTGCCTCAGCCGCCTTCAATTCTTTCCTTAACTATTCCATGCTATGGCAGATGTATTACTCCTTACATGCATAATGACATTTGCCAAGGTATAAGTCACCTATATAATCAGTGAACATTCTGTAACTACCAGCCTGTACAATGACCAACCTACCCCTTCCATTTCAGACACACTGGGATGAATGTAGCTGTGTTGAAACAACTACTTAATGGTATTCGACATGCCGCAGGCCCCTCTTGTGTCTATTATTCCTAGCTCAGAGGCTGTATACTTTATACATGAATACCATAATTTGAAGCACAATTGTTTGTCTTTCTGTTATTATGGCCAGCTCAAGTGATGTGATTTTCATAAATAGCTTTAATGAGCACAAACCCAAAGTATATAGCAGTGGATGATTGAGTGGCTTAATTTCATTCTTTAATTGTTGCATCTGTTGGCAGTTGCATAATTTACAGCACTTATGCACATAATGATATTATTAAACTAAAATACACAGCATTGGCATAGGTCAATAAGAGCACAGTAACAAAAACTGAGATAAACAGTAAGAGCTTATGTATACTCATCCATGATTAAAAATTCACAGGTTGATAAAATCATAGCAAGGTACTAGGCTATTATTCTACAAATCATTACAAACCTAGCCAATGAAACATATTCAAAAATTCCCCAACAGTCTTGGGGGGTGCAATACAAGCTAGAGGGGGAGAGAATTTGAGAACACCCATCCAATGATCTAGGTTTACTTTGCAGATAATAAGGGAGATACTCTGCTTGACATTTAGTGGACGTTTGCTTCAGTGCTGGGAGATATGTTGAACTATGATTCTATCATGCAATGTGCCTTACTTATCTTTTGTTTACTTTAACCAGGTATTTTAAGTTACATTGCCTCTGCAAAGGGATAGGAGGTCAAGAAAGGTATAATTCTTAAATTATGTAGGGCATACCAGGCAACTCAGATTCAGATTCTCTAAAGAACATCAAGCACAATTTGTCGTGGATTTATCTTATTGGTTCCTTTTCAAGCTATGCCAGTTTATCTGAAGATTAAAGTATGGAACAGCTCAGGCAATTTCCATCACCTGCACAGTAGTTTGTCTACAGCATTATAATACAGCAACACTAAGCTTTTCTTCTGTCTGTTATATTGCTGCTAATTGCATCAGTTGTTACACCTGAGACATTCTGGTTGTTCTACACTCTCTAAGAATATTACACATCTATATTCACATTTTGACTCACTGGATCACCTCTATTTGATTTTCTCCTAGGGCATTGTGACTCTTATTTTGTTTTATATGTTTTTACATTTAGTTTGCAGTCTGTAGGATTAACCATGTTTGCTTTACATCCTAAGGCACTGTGTTTCATATTTTGTTTAAGATTTTTTATGTGTAGGATTAGAAGTAGACCTCAGGATGTTAGGCACTATATATAGTACATATCTCAGGATATCAGACACTACAATGCATATATCTCATAAAGCTGCAATATGTGTCTCAGTAGATGTTACCTGGAAAAACTCAACATCTGCATGTTATTTTAATTCATATTAGGGGGAGGGGCTCACTGTTCTATTATCTGGTACATGTGGTTATTTTATTTGAATTCTTGTAGCTAATACTCATTCTACTTTCAAGCAAGCGACATGTATTAATAACACTGCACATGATGTACACTATTTTTTTTAAGGATTTGGTGGTTATACCAGTATATTTCACTCCCAGCTTTGCAAAGTGAGTATGAGTCAAGCATGTAAATATACATAAAGTTACACTTGCACCAATAATGCCTTCTCCACACCTGCCCATAATCCCTGGGAATCACTATTGGCCTACTTAAGATAATTCTCTTCATACACAAGAATTTAGAACCGAACTTAAAACATACCTAGTTACATCCTGCTGTCACTAAACTCACCATTTCACTCAGATCTAACTATCGTTCCTATCTCTATTGACTCAATAGGCTTCATTTACTCATCCTAGCAACTCTTATGAAAATTTCTACTCAGTCCTTAATCTACCTTACTCCTCACTTCTTTTTTTTCCCATCATTCTCTCCTTTCCATACTTTCTTAACTTTTTAATTAAGCTAGTGAGTTATGCTAGTTTGAAATGAAGGACTCAAACAGAAACCACATTTACAACATATGCATTAGTTACTGCCTTGCTTAAGTCCTCAGATTCATATGTAAGTACAGTTCACAGGCCATAACAAGCTTGGTCAATAACTCCTACTCAAAGGTTCTTAACAGCCTCTAGGAGGGCAGTGCAAGACAGACTGAGGAGAATCCCAGGATACCCATCCATTTATCTAGTTTTCCATTAAAGGTATCAAGGGTGCTACCCTGCATTACATGAAGTGGAAGTTGGTTCCACAGATGGTCTTATGTTGTGATAAACATCTTTCACATGTAACTTAACTTTCAATTTGTCATGTGTAAAAATTGTTTAGCTCACTAAAGTTTGTATAGATATGTATCTGCAAATTACAATGTACATAAATTTACCAACTTTACCTCTTTTTTACATTGTGATATACTCACCTAAGCTATGCCTGCAAATGGTATACTGGGATCAGTACACTCTCCTTGTACACAAATATACAATAAAACAAAACTTGACCTGAGAGAGGGAGAGATAGAGAGAGAGATGCAGTATTATTTGCAACATCAGGAGTCCAAGGAAATCAATGTAGTTTCTCCTCTTCTGAACTGTGAATTGCCTTTCATTTTTGTCAGCTGCTTCTTGTTTCTGGCTTACATCTTTACCTTTCCATTGTCTCCTCTAATCTAGCATGATAAACAGTCCATTGACTTAAGCTATATTTCTGCTTCTGTATAAGCATGCAGCAGGTCATAAGCCTGAAGTGTTTTATACTCTCTAGTCATAGCAATCAGAGACATGGCTGTTTGGAAGATGGGGAGTACAGTTCCATCTATTACTGGCATGTAGACTGGAGGGAATCCTTACATCAATGAAATGGTAGTGTTGAACAGAGAAAGTGTTCAAAATACTACACAAATATGCTACATTAGTTGTAACAGATTGTTCTATCATACTGCTGAAATTAACATCTAGTTATAGTAAATTTGAATAAATACTTGTCAAAGTAACCACAATTTGCAATTAAATGTAAAGGAAATCTGAAACAGCAATTATGTTATAAAGCTAGACCAAAGCTCAATGATCATCATTTAACAAACAAAAGGGGACATACATGTATGCTTTGCTTACTTATTTTGTAAGTATGTTGAAAGTAAAGTAGAGTTTGTAATGCTCACTCAGTAATAAGTACAGAACCTATATTTGGAGTTTGTTACATGCTTCAACAGGAATATACATCCTTGAGCAAAAATATATTATGTATCTGGCCATAAGCACTTGATGTGTTGCTTTTTATTCAGTTATAACAGCCATGGTCCAAAAGATGGAACAGCAAAAAATTATTTGAAATCAGGCATGGTGTTGAAGGTAAAGCGTTGCCATATCATTGAAACATACAAAACACGGTTTTATTTTTAGCGTTATTTGGATGGTTGCTTTAAATTCTACCGGCAGAGATTGTCATCTTGAAAGATAACTACTTGAGTTAAGATTGTTAACTATGCTAATGTGTGATGTGTACTCCATGTTAAATACTGGTTGTATAATTAAGTCACTGTTATGGAAGTAATATTCTGTTGCAAAATATGTATTATACTATTATGTATGTATTTAAGTTGTTTTATGTCTGAGAAAATGCACTCTAGTGAGTGGCTGTTTTGATCAGGTGGCTCTTCCTTGCAATTAACTTGCTTTTATGCATCTGATGAAATGTTTACAAGTAAAACTTATGCTGTAGTCTTCAAAAAAGTTTTCTTTGGTCCAACACTTTATTTGTATTTCCATGTATTTTTGAGCTTTTGTTTTTTCAAGCAGAGATTTAACTCTTTAGGCTATATTTTGGTGCTTGTGTTTAACCTTGACTAGGTTATGGAGATTCATTACAAAAGTAAAATGGACAAACATAATAGAATTAATAGCTTATTAAACTCAATCACACAAGTGTTACCCTCAAGATAACCAGATGTTTTCCTAATATTCCAAGACAAGCATAAGAACATTTCAAAAAGGTGTCATTTACATATGTACAGTATTTTTGGGGCACAGCATATCTGCACCCTTTTCCATTAATATTTTAAGAAAAAAAAAATCAGTTTTCTGCAATTAAAGCTAACCGTCCTGAACGATATTTCAGTACTGTGCAAGGAAGGGCATACCTTGAAATATAAATAGATCAAGTCAGAGCATTATCTAATTCAGATGCTTCTGATTAAGGGATAATTATTGAATCCTGGTACTTGGAAGATGATACAGATCTTCTACACCCTATTTTGTGATACTGTTAAATAAATGTCAATCTAACAATAATGGAACTAGGGTGGTTATATTTTTGTATAGAAATCTTGCAATTTCTCTCCACGTCATAACATTTTAAGGATAACAAGGTGCAAGCAGTTTTAATAAAGTTGAGGAAGAAAGACAGACATGCAAGTGTCTTGGTTTATCCAGCCACTATGGAAAATCACTGCAAATTGTAGCACAGAATGACATTTTATTTGGGGATTTAAATCTACTACAAATGCCCTGGAATGTAACTTCTTAAGTTGTCAATTATATAGCCTACAGCTGTAGAAGATAATAACGGACTCTGAATATTTTTTCTAAACCCTAAGAAATGAAATTATAACTATACATTATCCCTTCCCTCTCCTTAACAGAAATCACCTATGTAAAATAATCCAAAAAAACAATCAGCAACATTGCTGAAGAAATATTTAATACAAAATATTAAGTGCTTTCATTCCACAGTTGTAAGAGACTTCATCAGAATGCAAGTAATATCACAATACAATGGCAATGTGAACATTCTTACTGATTTTAAGTTATTTATTAGAAAGTTGACTTTGTGGAATATGTTTTCAGACAGCAATGATAATTTTGTCAAGAACAGGTTTGTCACAAAATCTGTTTTAACCTTAGTGTCCACCCGACCTGTTGGGTTTTCAAAAACAATGAAAGAAGGACATTACATAACTGATAAAGGGTAAGCTTAGTAAATCTTTTTACAACTTGAGTTCAGAGGATTCTTCCCTTCTAAGATCCATTTTGACAGATAAGACTTTACAGGTGATGAAACATGATATGGGGTGAGCAGTTTTTATGTATCATCTAGATTATAAAGGAAAAATGCTTGATTCCATTTTGAGTAGTAATTTTTGCACAACTGCTTCATCTGTTAAGATTGTCACTGCATATTGTCACATTGATTTGGTGTTGTATGACTTGTTTATGGAAGGGAGTAGTCCCAAGAAAAAATGGATTACTCCAGTGGCTCTACTCGACAGAGGCACTGGGAACTAAGGTCGGGTGGCACAATGTCAGGGTAATCCTATGGGCTAGGCTTGTAAAGGCTCCAAGGCCATTAGCCTAGAAGATACCTATGAACCTATTGTTATCTACAAATGATCCCCTGGTCCCCTGTATATTCAGGGAATGCAAGGCCAACAAGGACATTTTATATCTCCCTTTACATCCTATTATAGCAGTGGGGGGGGGGGTGTAAAAACAGAACCTATGGTGGCCCTTGTGGACCAGAATTTAAAAAGGGTGCTCGGCTTGTACATATGGGTCCTGAGGGACTCGTGTCATTTTCTTGTTCAGATTAGAAATTTGGATTTTGATGGCAATGTTTTGTTTGTAACAAGTGATATTCATGATTTGTCCTCAGTTAACCCCCATAAGAAAGGCATGTAGTAATTTGCCAAAATTCTTTAGATACAACAGAATATCAATAACAAATTGATTAATGTTGTTTGCATCTTCATGGACTTGATTTTAAATAAAAATTATTTTCATTTTGAGGATGAGATTTTATAAAAAAATGTCATGTTGTAGTAATGGGGAGGCCTCAGTCCCCATTTTTGCAAACATGGTCTTGGTGGTAAGGGAACAGTTATTTATTATAGCCACTTTTTGGCATTACATGAAATTATACATCCAGTTTTTAGATTTACATTTTTATTCTTTGACAAGGGGAAAGCGATACAGTAAATTATTTCTTTGCATATTTACATACGACAGCAATGTTTTTGGAGTTTAAGGAGCTGGTTTGACAGATAAGGTTAAATACTTCATATCTATCTGGCTTGAATGAACATGATTTCCATTAATTCTGTTTTACAAATCGGTGCCAACAAAATTAGATAAATGGTTTGAAAGAGTTATTAATTTGTTGACATTAACTTAAAATGTTTAAAACACAGTTTTTAAAACTTTTTTTGTATGTGTTCATAGATTCAGAAGTTCATAGGCATATACTAGGCTGATGACCACCAGGACTTTTATAAGCCTAGCCATGCACCCCAAACCAACTGTGGGACTATGTATTATGGGCATTTATTAGGAGGGGTATGTTACTTAGGAAGTTTCTAGAGGTTGTGTGGGGGGTGGGGTATGTTAGTTTGGGCATTACTGTCTGCCTCTTTCTACCAGAGATATGGGGACCAGACCCAGGGTGAATTTCCAATTACCCATTCATTGGTCAAGGTTACACTTAAATCTGCTTCACATGCATGTGGAGCTTGTTCCAGAGTATGGGTATCCTCCGAGACATATATCTGTCTCACCAACATGTCTTATTTATGTCACAAGTAATATTTAAATTCTTGGATCTAGTGGTTCTGATACTGATCATGTTACAGATATGTAAAAGGTCCATCAGGGCTGAATCCAAGGATGTTTTGTATGCCAGGCATAGAGTGCCTCTCAGTAACCTGTAGGAGATAGGGTTTTAAGGTGATCCATATATGGCAATGCATTTACACACTGGATTCTCCTAGTAAGGAACCTTTGTGGTCATTCCAACTACTGTATATATCTGGTATATGCCAAAGGGGGCAATGTACTTGATGGGCCTAATACAGGCCAAATAATGTAACACTATGATATCCTTGGACCTGGATGCTGTGCCTTTACTTATAAGTTGGTTAACAAAGAATGAATTTCTTACTACCAGATTACTGTCTACATATGTTCTCAGATCCCTGACTTCCAGGTCAACTGTTAAGGTTGTCTTATCAATGGAGTAATTTGCTTGTGTGGCATTTTCCCAAAAGGCACTATGTGTATTTACTTGAGTTTGTGATACTATTTCCTGTAGTAGCTTTTAAATGTGGAAGTTGTGATTTTACTTATATTCTGATGAAGTCCCTTACAACTGTTGGAAAAAAGTGTTTAATATTTTGTATTAAAATTTCTTCTGTGAAGTTGGTGGTTGTTTTTTGAATTATTACTGTCATTTTGGCAACCAAACCTACATTTGATATGGATTTGTTTGAGATCACCTTTGCACTGGTCTTAGGCTGTCTGGCATAAAGACATATATTTTATTTACCTAACTTTATTCAAAATAAGGGAGATTTTCTACTAATGAAGAAAACTGCCAGATCAAGAGTCAGAGGTAGATCACATGATGATGGGCTGGTAGGCAGCAAGCAACCCCTCCAAAGTGCATTTAATATATATATATATATATATATATATATATATATATATATATATATATATTTGCTATTATTTGTATTCATTTGAAATGTTTCTGTTCTTGTGACTTGGAACACTGCTGCATGATATTGCAAATACAAGGAGTAATAATATCAATTTAAAAAAAAAGTTCTGCTTAGTCATCTATACTCTTCTGTAAAACAGCCCAGATTCATGGGATACTCTGCCATACTATTTAACAAAAAGAGTTAAGATCAGCAAAATAAAACATCATACCAAATGTTGCTATGGACTGTACATTCCAGAACATAAATACATTCCAAAAGGATGCATAAAACTAACCCTGGAGGAAAAATGAAATATGTTTTATTATATAGTGACTGGCCAATAACATTCAAAAACAAGTACACTGATTGGTCAGCACAACCCGCGTGCCCATTCTAAATCGAGCTTACACCAACTGAAAAAAGCGAGTCTATATTAGGTCACCAAAATGGTATTCCAGCGAACACATATTCAACGACCCATAATCAGTGAAATTCGCTTCAGCGATTCGCTGGATTGACCAAGGGCAATGAAACAGTTGCCCAGAGCAGAATGGACAGCTGCAGAACTTTGCCCTTTTCTCCACTGTAGTGCGATCTTGGAATTTGTATATATAGTTGGGGAGGATGGGGGCGAACCCACCACTTGGGTGGGTTCGAGTCAACTAAAATGTGGTCCAGTGTGCTTTGGGCAACTATTTTCTTGCCCTTAGTAAATTCAGCAAATTTCTGACACACTTTTCACTGATTAGGGGTCACTGAATATGTGTTCACCAGAATACTATTTGAACGAACTAATATAAACCCAAAAAAAGTCCAGTCATCCAGACTTTCTTTTATTAATATATGCTATAACATTTTTAGCTTTCTTTACCATAAAAAAAAAAAAATTAAATCCATACAGTCATAGGTCCATAGGTAAGTACTAGGCTATTGGCCCTAGGGCCTATATAAGCCTAGCCAAAAGAGGTTCCCTGGCTTTCGTCACCCAAGAAAATTATTTTCCTGTGTCCCTGTCGAGAAGAGCCACAGAAGTGATCCCCGGGGTGAATTTACTGTTGCCCATCCAATTGTCAAGATTTCTCTTAAAGAGGGCTAATGAGGAGCTTTGCTTGACATGAATGGGTGGTCTGTTCCAGAGCATGGGAAGTCCCTGGGACAGGAATCTATCCCTCCAGTATGTTCTGCATATTGTGGTGACAAGGTTTAGGTCCCTGGAGCGTGTGGCCCAGAGATATTGGGATTTCTATAAGTGTAGCATGTCCATCAGATCTGGGTTAGACATGGCTTTGTATGTTAGGCAGAGGTCAGCTCTGAGTAGGCAATATGCGACGGAGTAAAGCTGGAGTTATTTTAGATGGTCTGCATATGGCATCTGTTTGAGGCTGGTAATTACTTCTGTGGCCTTTCTAGTTGTTGTAGATGTCTTGTGAGGTTGTGTTGTACTCTATGATGGGTCTGATGAGGGATGAGTAGAGAGGAATACCTCACATAGTAGGATGTCCTGACTACTGTGGCGATGTGATTATCAAAGGAGAGACTACTGTCCACCTGTGTCCCAAGGTCTCTTATCACACTTTCAGTGTTTAGTAGGCTACAGCCTATGTGGTAGTTCATGGGTACAGTGTTTTTTCCCAAAGGAGATGACAATGCACTTCTTGACATTGAGCTTTAGGCTATGATTTTGACACCAAGCATCAGTCTCAGTGAGGCCTCTTTGTAGAATGTCCACATCCTTAGGCAAATCTATTATGGCTTCTAGTTTGCAGTCATCTGCGAACTTCATTAGCCAGAGACCAGCAGTATTAGCCTGGACTTTTGAGAAGTAGATACTGAACAGGAGAGGACCCAGGACAGAACCCTCTGGTACTCCGCTTGTCACTGGTCTGATGTCGTATTTGGAGTCAGCTACTTTCACTGTGTGGGTTCTGTCAGTGAGCCAGTTGGCTACCCATCTTGTGACATAGGGATTTATGCCTGTCCAGTGAGTTTATCTATAATACCAGAGTGGGGGATGGTGTTGAAAGCCTTGGCAAGGTCAAAATAGGCTGTGTGCACCACCTTACCCTCATCTATGGCTCTGGTGACTGCTTCAAAAAAGTCAGTCAGGTTTAGGAGGCATGATCTACCTTTTACAAACCCAAACTGAGTGGGATCCAGAGTTTGGAGGTTACATATGTCTTTGTTTATAAGCTCCAGGATGATGTGTTCCATGCCTTTACAGACCAGGCTCATCAGGCTAATGGGGCAGTAGATCCCGGGGTCACTGGTGGCACCCCCTTTGTGGAGTGGGATAACTGTCACTTTGTGCCATTCCATAGGCACAAAGCCTGAAGTGAGGCTATGGTTGAACATGGTACTTAGGAGGGGTGCCAGTTTGTTCTGTAGTTCATGCAGAATGCAGCCTGGGATGTTGTCTGGTCCCATGGATACTGTGTTCTTGGCTTTGGAGAGTGCAGTCTTTACTTGCGCATCTGTGTTTATAGGGGCTTTGCAATCTTCTAGTATGGAGATGGGCCCTTTGGGGGGTGAGGGGGGGCAATGTTTGCACTGAACCTGTCTGCCAGGATGTTGGCAATATCAGTTGGTTCAGTAAATCTAGTGCCATTGTGTTGTAGCTCAGAGCAGATCTGAGTGTTGCCATTGGCATAGCTGTAGAATGCTTTGTGGTTGTCTTTAGAATCCATTGTGATTTTATTTTCATAACTAGCTTTGGAGGATTTTATGAGGGATCTCAGATTTTTACTGAGGCTGACCAGGGAGTTCTTGCAATCAAGGGATTTTACTCTTTTTTGCAACAGTTTCTTCCTTCTGTTGTAGAGTTTGTTTATGGCAGAGGACCACTAGATTGGCTTCCTTTTTTGGAGGATAGCAATCATGCCTCTATTTTCCATCTGTATGGGTGTCGTGAAGTTATCCACTTCTGTCTTAAGATGCATTAAGTTGGCATGAAGTTTGCAGAAGTTTTTTAAGGTGGTTTCCTTAATGGGGGGTGGAGGTGAGATATGTATGTCTAGGATGATTAGCTTGTGGTTGGATCTGACCAGCAAAGGAGTTGACCTCTGGCGTGGAGCATCTGTTACCCATATTGGTAATGACCAGGTCCAGGATGTTGCTGCCCCTGGTGGCGGTATGGACAAACTGATCCAGGGCGTTGGAATTGATGAATTTCAGAAAACATTGGGCAACTTAGTTAGTACATGAGTAGTTTTCCCAGTTGATGGTGGGGTCATTGAAATCTCAATATTAGGGTATTGGGCTGTACCTTAATATTATCCAGTATATCAATAAACATGGAGTGGGCATACTGGGGCATGGTGGGGGATCTGTAACAAGCTACAACAACAAGCTACAACCTGAATTGCAGTCTTTCCCAGTGTTAATTGTACTTGGATAATTTTGGATGCATTATGGTGAGTAACTAGCCTGGAGGTGTGGGTATCCTTTATGAATATGGACACTCCTCCTTTAGTGTTTCAGTCCAGGTTAGGTGGCCGAAAGGTGTAGTAAGAATTGCAGCCTGGTAATGCAGGGGTGCTCTCTGGAGCCTTACACCAGGTCTCTGTCACTGCACAGATGTCGATGTTCTCCATCTTAAGGAGTGCCTCAAGTGAGTGCATTTTGAGGTTTAGACTTCTAGCACTGAGTAGCATTACCCTTAGATTTCACTTGTTTGTATCTACTATCATGGTATGTTTGACATTTGAGCCTTGCCTAAAAAAGGCACTATAGGGGTGGCAAGAGCCTTAGCCAGTATCCGGAATCCCAGAGGTGACATGTGCAGGCCATCTGTGGCAAAGCATCGTGGCCTATCGATCATGTTGTCCCAGGCAGACAGATACTGGAGCCCCTTAGAATGACACCAGAAGCTTAGCCAATTGTTGAAGTCAATCATTTTGTCCTTGTACTGTGGTATCATTCTGAGCAATGGCAGGATGCTACTCAGGGCTAGTGTAATGCCTGCCTTGGCCACATGGTCAGAGAGCACCTCCATGTCTCTTTTCATGTAGTCCAGAGAGGTACGTCTCAGGTCATTCACTCCAACATGGACAATGACAGATTCATATTTGTACTTCTTGTGTAGTGACCTGAGTGCATGCATTATATGGCAGATCCTGGTACCCGACAGGCAGCTGACAGTAACTTTCTCCTTGTTTAGCCTGGTGAGAGGGACATCAGTGTGTCAGACTATAGAGTCACCTATGACAAGTGTGTTGGGTATGTTGTTTTGCCTTATGGGCTGAGGTTGAGCGGCACACTGATTTTGTGGGCTGTGTGTCATTTGGGTAGTGTTGGGGGATGGTGGTTGCTTGCATTTCAGCTTTGGAGGTCTCTTTTGTTTGGGCAGATTTTTATTGAGAATCTCCATGAATGTAGGTGTGTGTTTTGTGCTACTATGTGTGGGTTTGGGTGGTGCAGGTTTTGATGGACTATGTGTTGAGTGCGGTGTGGTGTTTACTTTCTCCTCTGACTGTCTTGGCTGGAGAGAGCTTGGCTTCCAGTTTGGCTATATAAGTGCATCTCTCACAGGTTGCGTGTTGGGTGTTAGGAGGAGAGGGTTGGCTGTGTCCATGAGGCAATTGCTACAGTGCCCCAAGATGCCCAGATTCATCGGGTGGACAGGAGAAAACTCTGGGAGATGACCCTTAGACATGCCTGGTTAGTGCTTATTAGTTTAAGTACTAAAAACTGTTTTCCTCTTGATAAGTGAAGAAAGTTGAGTACTGCAATAATTAGTAGATTATTTAGTGCTTGCAATGAGTTTTGGACAAGTGCTGAGCACAAAGAAAGTTTTGAGTGCTAAAACTAGAAAACTGTCTAGTTCTAAGGGAAAATATGAAGAGCACACTTTCTGGCACCGGGAATAGTTTAACTGTAGTAAAGTGGTGCGGAGCGCATAACCGGCCAAACACAGATTTTTAAACAGAAGGATGAAAGGGGTAGAAATAGCCCAAAATGGCCAATAAAACTACAGATTCTGAGCTGAAAGCACTACTCCAGCAACAGATAGGCTGCTCAAAGCTCACCTCTTTCACTGATGAACAGAGAATCTTCCCTCTTAGTAAGGTGTGGGCAACACAGAAACTACAAAACAGCCCAGAATTCAGCAAAATCTGAAATCTGGACTCTACTGGTTATAGACAGGTTGGAAATGAGTAGAGAGATAGGATTTCTTTTTGTTTGTTTGTTTTTTTTTTTTTTTTTCAAAAAGTAGAACAGCTACAGTAATACAAACACTTTTGAGGCAGTAAAATGGCTAGCACACTTGAGTGTGTATCCCTAAGCAATTAAACAGTTGAAAAACACTTAAAAATGATCAATTGAAGTGCAAACTATCAGAATAAAAAAAACAGTTCAAAATAAGTAGCAAAGTTAATACAAAATGCTCGGAATAGTGCAGTTAGCAAAAATAAGCAGTAAGAAGGAAAAACAAGGTACTTAATCCACTCAAAGTCTCTCTTTTCTCCTTCTGCTGCTGTAGAACTCTGCAGGACACCCAGGCAGGCTCTTGCTGAGGTAATACAAGAGCAAAAACCGCACAATCACAGGTATGGAGGTATGAAAGAGACAGTACGGAGAAATTACAAGGAAAGTTAGGTACGTTATTTAAAACTAAAGAAACTTACCTAATCTTCCTTGTATTGTCTCCATCCTGTGTCTCCGGTACCTCAAAACTGTCTGGGTTTCAACTTTTATTTAAAAAAAAGTGAAGAGAAAAAAGTAGCAATGGAGATCTTTCTTTCTCCATTGCCTTCTTTCCAAAGCACTGATGTACTGCATAGGTGTAGGAGCAAAAATCCCATACACGTGTGCAGTACATCAAGAAAATCCTCAGATACGTAAACAAAGCAGAGGAACCCCACACTGCTCTTATATAAGGACATTATTTAAGAAAAGTAAAACATTTTTTCCATACATAATGTTACTCTACAATAACAGTAACTTATGGCTGGTTGTAGGTAATTTTGATTACCTACAGTTGGCTTTGTTTGGTCACTTGGGCTTTGTCCTCATGATCAAATCACACCAAGCTTGGGTAAATCCCTCATTACCCACACCCAGTCATGGATTATTACTATAGTAGTATATACTTAAAATATAATTATCCATCCAGATAGATAATGTATGTTTAACTCATAATATTCTCCACTAATTAAAATAATTACAAAGGTAGTGCAACAGTTACTTTTGCTGCTTCATAATACTTAGTTATGTAGTTTAGTTCCAAGCTGCCATACACTCTATGAAGTCTGCATGTCCTCCCTATGACCTCATTTTTTTTTTTTAGATTCTTTGATTCTTTCTATTTCTGAAAGATATTTCATAGGTTAAATGAAGATCCTCCTAATTTTTAATCAATGTACATAGTGTGTGTGTGTGTGTGTGTGTGTGTGTGTGTGTGTGTGTGTGTGTGTGTGTGTGTGTGTGTGTGTGTGTGCATGAGAGCATTTCCGCGATAGAATGTTGTCCTAGCCAGAATTACTTTCTATGCCTTGAACTCAGTGACCCACATGATCCTGAACTAGATAAAGCTAGCATCAGAGAATAAATGTATGTATGAATGAATGAATGAAAGAGTACAAATACAATAATAAAATATTTTCTCTGGTAGTAAATTGTTTTTTTTTTTTTAATTCTCTTTCATTTCAAAACAGATTCACTACTATCGAAAACATATGAATGTAAAATAACTTATAACTTAGAATATGTCACTTTGATATTTAAAAGGGCAAAGTGAAAAAAAAGACATTCTCCTATGTGTGGTCACATGACCTCGTAACAGAATGCATGTCTGACCTAAATTCTGTTTGAGTTCAATTAAAGAATAAGTGATTAAATCTTTTAATTATTGCAGGTTAGATTTATTCCATTAGACCGTCTTTAGAAGTGTCTTGATTTTACTCTTTCAGTACATAATTCGTGCTAATGCTTCAATTGTTTATTTAACGTGCAGAATGGAGTCTAAACAGAGCAGTTTGATTAAATATGGCCTTTGTTAAGGAACTGGACGGCTGAAGCAGATCACAGCACTGTCCATTGCAATAATGAAGGTGTTAACTTATGTCATAATTACAATCAATCAGCATCAACAAGTAAGTCACCAAGCATATAGTTTTTATTGAAAATTATGGAGCCCACTTGTTTATCCTCTTACTTCTGAGTGTTCAGTCAGCATACCAATACAAAACAGCATGTCATTTACTAAAGGGTTGCCTGCTACAATAAATATAGTTAGATTGGGTCAGATAAAATAGAACCTAAGAGGTTGTCATGCATTATACAATGACCTCCCCATTAATATTCCAAAACGTGCACGCTGACTGGTCTGCGTGCCCATTGTAAATCAGACTTATACTAATGGAAAAAGGTCCAGTCGCCCGGACTTTTTCCATTAGTATAAGTCTTTTTTTTTTTTTTTGTTACAGCAACGGAGAATGCAAGATCTCCGTTGCTTATTAGAAAGTGTCTCACTATGTTAAAGGAGTTAAGGTTTAACATAGCGAGACAGCTTTAAAAAAAGCAACGGAGAAAGAAAGATCTCCGTTGGTTTTTTTAAAGCTGTCTCGTTATGTTAAGCTCCTTTAACATAGCGAGACACTTTCTAAAAAGCAATGGAGATCTTGCTTTCTTCGTTGTTTCCACACACAGCTCTGATGTACTGCGTAAGCATACGCATGTGCAGTACATCAGAACTGCCGCAGAATACCAGACAGCTGCAGAAGGGCAGCACGGAGACATTATACAATGCCATTATTAAAGAAAAGTAAGTATTTTTTTCTTAAATAATGTCGCTGTATAACAGCAATAACCCACTTCTGGATGTGGGTAATGCTGGATTTACCCACGGTTGTCTTTGTTTGGCCACTCGGGCTTCGCCCTCATGACCAAACCACACCAACCGTGGGAAAATCCAGCATTACCCACACCCAGGCGTGGGTTATTGCTTAATTATCTGTATCTCAACAACATCAAGGAATAGTCAGACATCAAACAAGCCTAAGCGATACAAAACATGTTAAGCTATCTGCTTCAATGATAGTTTTATTATTTATTTTATTTATATATGCTCTCAAAAATCAATTTATAAAAGAAAGGAAACACGCAATGCTATAAAATGTACTAGAACCTAAAGAAATGTAAATTAAGAGGAGTCACAAGATGTTAGGCGGAATGAATTAAGCAATTACAAGCAGGACTTAAGAAAGATAACAGTAAAGAAAACAATTAAATTAATGCTGGTACTTCAGATGCATAATAATTTTGCCTGTCTGTCATAACAAGGTATACCATGACAAATGCAATAATGACACATGGACTTTTTCAAACAAATTATTTCAATACATGTAAATGGTAATAATGCTGTAATGTATTTTAGTAACTGTATGAATAGAAATCTTTTGTTAAGGTTATAATGGAATACAGTGGTATCAAAAGAAGACTTTTAAAAGACTTCAGTCATTCACTTATTCTCTAATTACTCAATTAATCCAATTCAGGGTCACTAGAATCTATGTCAGAATTCACTGGGCCTAAGGCAGAGAAACTAATCTGTCGCAGAATATGCACAAATGATCACTTAAGTTACTTTAAGGGACCACATCAGTCAACACTTTGGTGCATCACAATTTTACTTATATTGTGTCTAGACTACATGGTGAATTCCCTCATGGGTACAACATGAAGGTTGTGCAGGATTTGCAGAGAAAGGTACCACAGCAAAGAAATGAAATGGAAAACCAAGTGCTGTGATATAGCAAAGCTAATCATTGCATCACTGTGCTGTCCATTAAATGTTTCATTTTACACACAATATAGGTTTATAGGTGGTTACTAGGCTATTGACCTTTCGGTCTTTATAACCCTAGCCATGTGTACCCAATATAATACTAGAGAAACCTAATATAAAAGATCTTAACTAAACTTGAGATCTTATTTAGCAATGACTGCCCATATCT
Organism: Protopterus annectens; assembly: GCF_019279795.1. Lineage (NCBI taxonomy): Eukaryota > Metazoa > Chordata > Ceratodontiformes > Protopteridae > Protopterus > Protopterus annectens. Next base: position 1,029,886,230 of record NC_056739.1, on the reverse strand, counting down.
ATGATGGTCATAGGTGAAATCCCTGGCAGGAATTTATGGTTTCCCATCCAGTTATCCAGGCTATGCTTAAACAGGGTCATAGAAGGGCTCTGTTTAATGTGAATTGGTAGCCTACTCCAGAGGAGTGGCAACCTGTAACAGATATATCTGTCTCTCCAACAGGTCTTATTTATGTCACAGTCTAGATTAAGGTCCTTTGAGCGGGTAACCCTTGTCCCATTTGACTTGCGAATGTGCAGCATTTCCATTAGGTTTGGATCCGAGATTAATCTGTAGGCCAGGCACAAGTCTCCTTTAAGTAGTATGTACGCTACTGAATACAGTGACAGTGACTTTAGTCTGTCAGTGTATGACATGTGCTGGATTCCCTGAATTTTCTTGGTTAGAAATCTCTGTGGTCCCTCAAGTAGCTGCAGGTGTCAGGTAAGATATGGAAGCATTGTACTTAATTTTTGGCCTGATGAGGGTCGAGTACAGAGGAGTTATGACCTCTTTCACTCTTGAGGCAATGCCTTTGATAATGAGGTGTGTGATGTAGAATGCCTTCCTTACCACAGTAGATACATGGTGGTCAAAGTTTAGACTACAGTCAACTTGTGGTCCAAAGTCTCTCACTACTGAGTTGTTACTTATGGTATTATTATTTATATGATAGTCTGCAGGATATCATTTTTACTGAAGGGGATGATAATGCATTTTTTAGCACTGAGTCTGAGTCCATGGCTTTGGCATTAATCATTGGTTTGTGTATGTCCCTCTTGAAGTATATTGGCATTGTTTTTGGATTCAGTGATTACACCTAATTTGCAGTCATCAGCAGACTTAGTCAGCCACAGCCCCTCTGTTTTGCCTTGAACTCCTGAGAAGTACATTGCAAACAATAGGGGACCTAGGACTGACTCCTTTGGAACTCCACTAGTAACAGGTCTGCTGGTTGAGGTAAAGACCCCAACTCTGACTGAGTGTGGTCTGTCAGTGCAGTATTTAGCAATCCACCTGATGATATAAGGGCTGATATTCAACTGGGTGAGTTTATCAGTGATGCCCAAATGTGGGATTGTGTCGAAGGCCTTGGCTAAGTCAAGGTAGGCTGTACGCACAGATTTGGCTTTATCTATGGCTCTGGTAATGTTTTCTTAGAAGTCCACATGACCTGCCACTGACAAATCCAAACTGTGTGGAATCGAAAGTTTGGAGATTACCTATATCCTTTTTCATAAGATCCATGATGATTTGTATCATGGCCTTGCAGATAAGGCTGGTTAAGCTTATGGGTCTGTCATTCCCAGGGTCTATTGCTGTACCCCTTTATGCAGGGGGATGACATATTAATGACATAATGAAGGGGGGGTGACATAGTAATATAAAGAACCTTTTTAAGCAACAGTTGCAACAAAGGTGTACTTGAATGCGCATGAGTAATGAATTATATAATAATGTTGAATCCACATAATGGATGATGTCTTTCCTTCCTTCATTCCTGCCCAAAACCAGATCCAGCACTAGGTCTGACAAACGTACATTTCTTCGGTAAGATCATGCACAGAGTGTGTCCATTGTAGCATCTGTATCCACATTTGAAGGAAGCACGCAATTTTGACTTGTCTGCACATTTTAATGGATCAGATTTTTGAAAACAGCATGGATTTTGTGGAGGTTAGTGGAGAAGCAAATTTTCTGGGCAAGGTAGAGATGTATGTGTGTGTGTGTGTGTGTGTGTGTGTGTGTGTGTGTGTGTGTGTGTGTGTGTGTGTGTGTGTGTGTGTGTGTCTGTCTGTGTGTGTGTGTGTGTGTGTGTGTGTGTGTGTGTGTGTGTGTGTGTGTGTGTGTGTGTGTGTGTGTGTGTGTGTGTCTGAGAGCATTCCTGCGATAGAATGTTGTCCTAGCCAGAATTACTTTCCATTCTTTGAACTCAGTGACCCACATGATCCTGAACTAGATAAAGCTAGTATCAGAGAATAAATTTATGTATGAATGAATGAATGAAAGAATACAATTACTATAATAAAATATTTTCTCTGGAAGTAAATTTTTTTTTTTAATTCTCTTTCATTTCAAAATAGATTCACTACTATATAAACATATGAATGTAAAATAACTTATAACTTAGAAGATGTCACTTTGATATTTAAAAGGGCAAAGTGAAAGAAAAGACATTCTCCTATGTATGGTCACATGACCTCGTAACAGAATGCATGTCTGAACTAAATTCTGTTTGAGTTCAATTAAAGAATAAGTGATTAAATCTTTTAATTATTGCAGGTTAGATTTATTCCATTAGACCATCTTTGGAAGTGTCTTGATTTTACTCTCTCAATACATAATTCCCGCTAATGATTCAATTGTTTATTCACCCTGCAGAATGGAGTCTAAACCCCTGGGGTGCAGAGCAATTTTATTAAATATGGCCTTTGTTAAGGAACTGGAAGGGCGAAGCAGCTCACAGCACTGTCCATTGCAATAATGAAGGTGTTAACATATGTCATAATTACATTCAATCAGCATCAACAAGTAAGCCACCAAGCATATAGTTTTTGTTGAAAATTATGGAGCACACTTGTTTATCTTCTTACTTCTGAGTGTTCAGTCAGTATATCAGTACAAAACAGCATGTCATTTACTAATCGGTTGTCTGCTACAATAAATATAGCTAGAATGGGTCAGATAAAATAGTACCTAAGAGGTTATCTTGCATTATACAATGACCCCCCCATTAATATTCCAAAACGTGCATGCTGATTGGTCAGCGTGCCCGTTGTAAATCAGACATATTAATGGAAAAAGGTCCAGTCGCCCGCATTAGTATAAGTCTTTGTTACAGCAACGGAGAATGCAAGATCTCCGTTGCTTATTGAAAATGTCTCACTATGTTAAAGCAGTTTAACATAGTGAGATATAAAAAAAAAAGGAGAGGAGATCTTTCTTTTTTTTTTTTAAAGCTGTCTCGTTATCTTAAACCTGTCTAACATATCGAGACAGATTTTGAAAAAGCAACGGAGAAAGAAAGATCTCCGTTGCTTTTTTTAAAGCTGTCTCGTTATGTTAAGCTCCTTTAACATAGCGAGACGCTTTCTAAAAAGCAATGGAGATCTTGCTTTCTCCGTTGTTTCCACACACAGCTCTGATGTACTGCGTAAGTATACGCATGCGCAGTACATCAGAACTGCCGCAGAATACCAGACAGCTGCAGAAGGGCAGCACGGAGACATTATACAATGCCATTATTTAAGAAAAGTAATTTTTTTTTTCCTTAAATAATGTCATTGTATAATAGCAATAACCCACTTCTGGGTGTGGGTAATGCTGGATTTACCCACGGTTGTCTTTATTTAGCCATGCGAGCTTTGCCTTTGTGAACAAACCACACCAACCATGGGAAAATCCAGCATTACCCACACCCAGACGTGGGTTATTGCTTAATTATCTGTATCTTAACATCAAGGAATAATCAGACATCAAACAAGCCTAAGCGATACAAAACATGTTAAGCTATCTGCTTTGATGATAGTTTGATCATTTATTTTATTTATATATGCTCTCAAAAATCAATTTATAAAAGAAAGAAAACATGCAATGCTATAAAATGTACTAGAACCTAAAGAAATGTAAATTAAAAGGATTCACAAGATGTTAGGCGGAATGAATTAAGCAATTACAAGCAGGACTTAAGAAAGATAACAGTAAAGAAAACAATTAAATTAATGCTGGTACTTCAGATGCATAATAATTTTGCCTGTCTGTCATAACAAGGTATACCATGACAAATGCAATAATGACACATGGACTTTTTCAAACAAATTATTTCAATACATGTAAATGGTAATAATGCTGTAATGTATTTTAGTAACTGTATGAATAGAAATCTTTTGTTAAGGTTATAATGGAATACAGTGGTATCAAAAGAAGACTTTTAAAAGACTTCAGTCATTCACTTATTCTCTAATTACTCAATTAATCCAATTCAGGGTCACTAGAATCTATGTCAGAATTCACTGGGCCTAAGGCAGAGAAACTAATCTGTCGCAGAATATGCACAAATGATCACTTAAGTTACTTTAAGGGACCACATCAGTCAACACTTTGGTGCATCACAATTTTACTTATATTGTGTCTAGACTACATGGTGAATTCCCTCATGGGTACAACATGAAGGTTGTGCAGGATTTGCAGAGAAAGGTACCACAGCAAAGAAATGAAATGGAAAACCAAGTGCTGTGATATAGCCAAGCTAATCATTGCACCACTGTGCTGTCCATTAAATGCTTCAATTTACACACAACATAGGTTTATAGGTGGTTACTAGGCTATTGACCTAACGGTCTTTATAAGCCTAGCCATGTGTACCCAATATAATACTAGAGAAACCCAGTATAAAAGATCTTACCTAAACCTGAGATCTTATTTAGCAATGACTGCCCATATCTAGGATGGTCATAGGTGAAATCCCTGGCAGGAATTTATGGTTTCCCATCCAGTTATCCAGGCTATGCTTAAACAGGGTCATAGAAGGGCTCTGTTTAATGTGAATTGGTAGCCTACTCCAGACGAGTGGCAACCTGTAACAGATATATCTGTCTCTCCAACAGGTCTTATTTATGTCACAGTCTAGATTAAGGTCCTTTAAGCAGGTAACCCTTGTCCCATTTGACTTGCGAATGTGCAGCATTTCCATTAGGTTTGGATCCGAGATTAATCTGTAGGCCAGGCACAAGTCTCCTTTAAGTAGTATGTACGCTACTGAATACAGTGACAGTGACTTTAGTCTGTCAGTGTATGACATGTGCTGGATTCCCTGAATTTTCTTGGTTAGAAATCTCTGTGGTCCCTCAAGTAGCTGCAGGTGTCAGGTAAGATATGGAAGCATTGTACTTAATTTTTGGCCTGATGAGGGTCGAGTACAGAGGAGTTATGACCTCTTTCACTCTTGAGGCAATGCCTTTGATAATGAGGTGTGTGATGTAGAATGCCTTCCTTACCACAGTAGATACATGGTGGTCAAAGTTTAGACTACAGTCAACTTGTGGTCCAAAGTCTCTCACTACTGAGTTGTTACTTATGGTATTATTATTTATATGATAGTCTGCAGGATATCATTTTTACTGAAGGGGATGATAATGCATTTTTTAGCACTGAGTCTGAGTCCATGGCTTTGGCATTAATCATTGGTTTGTGTATGTCCCTCTTGAAGTATATTGGCATTGTTTTTGGATTCAGTGATTACACCTAATTTGCAGTCATCAGCAGACTTAGTCAGCCACAGCCCCTCTGTTTTGCCTTGAACTCCTGAGAAGTACATTGCAAACAATAGGGGACCTAGGACTGACTCCTTTGGAACTCCACTAGTAACAGGTCTGCTGGTTGAGGTAAAGACCCCAACTCTGACTGAGTGTGGTCTGTCAGTGCAGTATTTAGCAATCCACCTGATGATATAAGGGCTGATATTCAACTGGGTGAGTTTATCAGTGATGCCCAAATGTGGGATTGTGTCGAAGGCCTTGGCTAAGTCAAGGTAGGCTGTACGCACAGATTTGGCTTTATCTATGGCTCTGGTAATGTTTTCTTAGAAGTCCACATGACCTGCCACTGACAAATCCAAACTGTGTGGAATCGAAAGTTTGGAGATTACCTATATCCTTTTTCATAAGATCCATGATGATTTGTATCATGGCCTTGCAGATAAGGCTGGTTAAGCTTATGGGTCTGTCATTCCCAGGGTCTGTTGCTGTACCCCTTTATGCAGGGGGATGACATATTAATGACATAATGAAGGGGGGGGTGACATAGTAATATAAAGAACCTTTTTAAGCAACAGTTGCAACAAAGGTGTACTTGAATGTGCATGAGTAATGATTTATATAATAATGTTGAATCCACATAACGGATGATGTCTTTCCTTCCTTCATTCCTGCCCAAAACCAGATCCAGCACTAGGTCTGACAAATGTACATTTCTTCTGTAAGATCATGCACAAAGTGTGTCCACTGTAGCATCTGTATCCACATTTGAATGAAGCACGCAATTTTGTCTTGTCTGCAAATTTTAATGGAGCAGATTTTTGAAAACAGCATGGATTTTGTGGAGGTTAGTGGAGAAGCAAATTTTCTGGGCAAGGTAGAGATGTGTGTGTGTGTGTGTGTGTGTGTGTGTGTGTGTGTGTGTGTGTGTGTGTGTGTGTGTGTGTGTGTGTGTGTGTGTGTGTGTGTCTGTGAAATGTCCTAGTTAGGAGTGTCAGGTTAGTTAATTTAACCAAGTTCAAACCTTGTACCTTAGTTACTGGAGAATCCTCTATACCTACTACCAGACTATTAATTTTACTGCATTTTCAAGGCATTGTGAGCTTCAGTACATTTTCAAGGAATTGTCAGCTTCAGGGGAACAGAAGTTTACTACTGCTCATGCTAAGTCTGTTTTCAATGTACAACTGTTTTGTTTAGCAAAGTCAGAATAAACTTTATTGTCATACAGATCAATACAAAGGAAAAAGTGTGAATCACTGCACAAAATTTCGAAACTCAGGCTTGTACCATAAGAATGACAGTTTACAGAAGGAAGACAGATTAAATTAATAATAATTTAAATACTAAGACTAAAAATCAAAATAAGATACTAAAAATAAATAAAGTCTCAAACTGAAAGCTTTTTACAGCAGAAACAAAAACAAATACAACAGGAGCAGACTCAGTAGAAATATAAGCATATATAAAACATTACTATAAATAAATAAAGAGGCACACATGTAAAAACTTACCCACCACCAATATATGTCATAAACTTACAGTTTACAGTTTTCATAGAGCAGATAGAGTCTTATAAAGTGAACTATGTTGAGAGTTATGCAAATAATAATGATATATTGCACATAAATAATGTTTTACCCATTTAGCAGGTTAGGCTATGAGTTTGTTGTTCAGCAGACTGATAGTGTGTGGAAAGAAGCTGTTGTGGAATCTGGACGTCCTGAATGTAATGCTTCTGTAGTGCTTCCATGTTGGCAGGAGTTTGAACAGTCCATGAGCCAGATGGTGTATATCCCTCAATAGTGTTCGGACTCTATCATAGCATCTGTTTGAATATATGTCCTGTAGGGATTGAAGGTTGGAGCTAATGATTTTTGTGTCCTGTTTAATGATCTTTTCCCATGCCTGCTGATCGGCTTGGGAGCAATTTCCCTACCAGGCAATGATGTTGCTTGTCAGTATGCTCTCAATTGAGGCTCTATAGAAGGTAAGCAGGACCTGTGGGTGGCGATTAGCTCCACAAAGTCTCCTAAGGAAATGGAGGTGTTGTTGGGTTCTCTTTATAAGGTAGGAAGTGTCTGTGGACCACTTAGATCTTGCAAGATATGTACCCCTAGGAATTTGGTGCTATTTACTATCTTCCACTGCAGCACTATTGATGCAAATAGGGGTGGGTAGCTTATTCTCCTTTCTAAAATCAATGATGATTTCCTTGGTTTTCCCAACATTTAGTGCTAAGTTGTTGTCAGTGCGCCAATGAAAGAGTTGGTTCACCTCCTCATTGTAAGCTCCCTCATCTTTCTTCTTGATAAGGCTAATTACTGTGGTGTCATATGCAAATTTGATGATTCTGTTCGACTGATGCATAGCTGTGCAGTCATGTGTTAGAAATGTGAAAAGAAGTGGACTGAGTATCAACCTTGTGGGACCCCAGTGTTTAGGGTGATGCTGTTTGAGTCATGTGTTCCTGCTCAAACTATTTGTGGCCTTTCAGTCAGGAAGTCAAGGATTCAGCTGTATATTTTGTTTTCCATGCCTAGATTATTCAGCTTAGACAGAAGGTGCTGTGGAATGACCATATTGAAGGCAGAGCTGAAGTCTATGAACAGCATGTGTACGTAACAGTCCTTATTTACCAGGTGGTCTAAGGTGTGATGAAGAGTTAAGGCTACAGCATCCGCAGTGGAACGATTTGCCCTGTATGCGAATTGTAAAGGATCAAATGTAGCAAGTCGGTAGTATGTTATGTCATGCTTGACCATTTTTTTCAAAATACGTCATCAGTACTAACGTAAGTGCAATTGGCCGGTAATTATTTAATGATGCTGCTGGAGATGGTTTCTTGGGCAGAGGGCTGATGTCGGTGGTCTTGAAGCATTTGGGCTCTTTTTCCTGGCTGAGAGATATACTGAAAACATCTGTGAAGTCTGGTGCACGCTGATCAGCACAATTTCTAAGTAGCCTCTCTAGGGTCATATCTGGAACAGCTGCTTTGCCCGATTGAACCCTACATAGGTTCCTGCATACCTCTTCCAAGTTGAGGCATAGTGATGTGGCATCTGCACTGGTGGGTAGTCTCTTTAGTGCGGTTATATTTGATTCCTTGAATCTACTGAAGAAGATGTTCATAGTTTTAGATTGTAGGTCCATTTTGTTACCTTCACACCTTTGTTCAACCTGGCCCTGGCCTGTTTCAAAGCATCTCTGTCTCCTGCCTTAGAGGCAGCACTACGTGCTCTCAGTAATTCATATACCTCACTGGTGAGCCAGAGTTTTTGGATGTCTCTGATGGTTATATCCTTCAGGGTGTTGATATCTTCAATACATTTTGTGATGTATCCACAACCATTTCAGTGTACTCTTCCAAATGAATTCATTGATTTGTGGCGGCAGCCTCTTTATAGATTCCAGTTAGTGCATTCAAAGCAGTCTTGCAGAACCGAGACAGCTCTTTCAGGCCAGATCATTATTTGCTTTTTGAAAGGTTTTTCCCTTACTAGCATTGGTTCATAGGTAGGGATAAGTAGGATGGAAATGTGATCTCAGCTACCAAGATGGGGGTTGCTTTTAATGCCTGTTTCATATTTGAGTACACTTGATCAAGTGTGTTATCACTTTTTGTAGAGACGTATACATACTGCTGGTAGTTTTGTAGCACAGTTTTCAGTTTGGCCTGATTGAAATCCCCAGCAAAAATGTTGACACACTCTGGGTTCTTGTTTTTCAGATCACAGGCTAACTGGTATAGGCTGGCGAGTGCTTCCTTAGCGTTTGCACTCGGAGGTATGTAAACTGCAATGATAAAGATAGTTGAAAACTCCCTGGCAAGTTGCATTTTCTTTGAATGTGTAATTAAATGCCATTTTAAGGGCAGAGAAGTTCACTGTTAATGCTAAGTCTGTTTTTATTGTAAATCTTTTTTTTTATTGTGAGACTGTATAGCTTTGTTTAGCAAATGTGTAAAAGTGTTTGTGCTATAAATTTTTAAATAAAAGTTTTAAACTAAATCCAAATAACTGTTATCATTGTAGATATGATGAAGAAAATAGTATGTACACTTACAGGTTTGAACAGTGTTTATGGCAACGAGAAATAGCCAAGTAATGGGACACTGGAATGGCTGCATGGGGAGAGCGATTCATTACCCTGTCTAGGGCCCCATTTGACCATAACCCGTTTCTGTCCCTACCATTGTTCATTTCTCCTTTCCTCAGACTTAACATTTATTAAGTAGACCATTAGTGGTTCAAATGTACAATTTGATATTAAAGAATTGAATATAAAGACAACTCACATAATTCATATGCTGATGAGTCAAGTTTACAATATATTAGCTTTCAAGAAGTTTGACTGCCATAACCCCACATTGGCATCTCATGCTTTGTATGTGTGTTTGTGTGTAAAGATTATTACTGAAGAAAGTTAACTGATTTTAGAATGCAAAAGCAAGCATATTTCTTAATCTTGGAAGGCATTGTACAATGTACCTCTCACTTTCTAAGAACTTTACTTTTAAGTTCCTCTGTCCAGGTTTAGCTTCCCTAGCATTGCATTTTAGTTATACACACTCATAAAAAACTGGATCAGTCACTACCTCTTACCCCTAGGCAGAAGTGTCTTTTAAGAAAACACTGAGAAGCAGATGCTATCTTTTAAAATTTCTAATCTTTTGGCTGAAAATTTTTGATTCCAATAAGCAACTAGTTATACGCACTTAATGACATTTTATTCTTCAGAAAACACATATTAATGCAAATCTTCTTATCCCATTAACTTTCTTAATGATTAGTATTGATACTTAAAAAATGTCCCATCTTGTGGATCTCTGTCCATAATTATTTTTTGTCTTTGTTGCTGAATGCTGAGATGAGATGCTGAAGTGTTGCTTTGAGCTTTATTTCTAATTCACTGTCTCCAAAATCACAGACAAACTCATGGCAGCTCCAGCAGGAAAGCAGAAGTAATAAAAGGAACTTTCAAGGAATTATGACTAGCACATTGACCAGCTGTAGAACAATGTAGTATCAAGACAGGGAGGAGTTTGTTGGGTTTAATTCCTTAACCAGTGATAATGCACTGTAGTTAGCAAAACATGTCTTCTGAGTCCTGCACAGAGGGTGGGTGGGGCTACTGATTTTCCGAGATGGGAGGTGGAGCTCCTACATATCAGGCGGAGCTGCTTACTCTCCTACATAGGACTGCTGATTTTGAATCCTGCATAGAGGGTGGATGGGGCTACTGATTTTCCTAGATCGGAGGTGGAGCTCCTACATATGAAGCGGAGCTGCTTATTCTCCTACATAGGACTGCTGATTTTGAATCCTGCATAAAGGGTGGGTGGGGCTACTGATTTTCCTAGATCGGAGGTGGAGCTCCTACATATGAGGCGGAGCTGCTTATTCTCCTACATAGGACTGCTGATTTTCCTATATAGGTTGTGGGGATGCTGATTTACTTCTGACTGGCAATGTGATGTTTTCAATCACTTTTTTCCTAAGCATTTGAACGGCAGAATATGTGTTACTCTGCTTGAATATAAAATCCATAGCAGCTTAATAAGACACATCATGCAGTAAATCTGGGCATGAGATCATATCCTTCACCGAATTAAGATGCACAATTAGCTCAATGATATTAGCAAAAACAATTGCCACAATGCATACCTCCATTCATGACACTAATTCCTTGCATCCTTCCTGGCCTGTCCACCTTATATCAGCAATTTTGGCTGTCCTTTTGCATGCATATTTAGCTATGAAATATGGTACCCATTTGAAGTTTATGAGTTTAATTTTATTTTCATTATTTACTGATTTGTTATGTCATTAAACAACTGAATGAACTGATTCTTCTCTGACTTTTTTCACCCTTGACCCAAAGGGCTAGAATAGATACCTTCTTTCTCTTGCACACAATGACCAGATATCAGGATTGAAGGATGGACCCTCAGAGCTGTCAGTTTACAAAAGTAATAAAATATATTTTCTTGTTTTTATAAGCATGGCCTAATAACTGAGATCTTATCACAATATCACCACCATGCTTTTCACATTTAAGCAAAGGAATGGACATTTTGATGGCAGATGAACTGCTTGGCTACTTCAACCTTTTATTTTACCTAATGAATAATATGGACTTTGCACAATAACAGAAGTTTGGTTTCTCATACATCCTACACACTTAATAATTTTGTATCTTTGTGACATGGTTTTGACTTCTGTCAGTTCAGAAGGACTCTGGTGATCATTGTCCATCTTTCTGTAAAATCCTACCTCTCTACTGCTCCCCAGAATCATCCACCTTGTATCCTAAAACTATGCTGTCATCTTCTATTTTTGTAAGATAGCACTTGCTTGGTTTTCACCAATTCCTTGAGGTAATTACATAATTTTGCCAAGTCCCTTGTTGTCTTATTTTTTATTCAAAAAAGACATACTTTATTTCTTTTAACTTAAACCATAGTTCTGTATGAAAATTAATTTTAGCTACCATCCATGGCACATCAATGCCATGTTAATCCAAAATATACCATTGTTTATGTAGATAGATAGGTTTGTATATATATATATCGATATATCTATATCTATCTATAAATAAATATATATATATATATATATATATATATATATATATATATATATGCATTATCTATCTGTATGCCATATGAGTATACACAGACACATATACATATATATATATATATATATATATATATATATATATATATATATATGTATATATATATATATATATATATATATATATATATATATATATATGTATATATATATAGTTTGTGTCTTTCAGCTTTTCCCAGTTAGGGGTCGCCACAGCGGAACTCTGGTCCACTAATGATTGGTAGTTGATTTTTACGTGCCGCGTTACCAGCCCTGACGCACAACCTTCAACAAAGGTATGCCCATTCACGCATGTCTCCATGCAGAAGACACTATATAGATATATATATATATATATATATATATATATATATATATATATATATATATCTGTGTGTGTGTGTGTGTGTGTGTGTGTGTGTGTGTGTGTGTGTGTGTGTGTGTGCATGTGTGTGTGTAAAGACATATGGGTCCCTATCAGTTAATCGAGTTTTCAGAAACTTGAAATTCATATGGTCGAGAGCATATGATCGAGTTTTTGAAAACTGAAAGCTTTTGAATGGAGATTGTATTAAAGTGCAGACTTGGAAATTTACCCTTTTCCTCATTGTAGTGTGATGTCAGAGTTGTTATATATAATGCATCCCCCATATGGGAGTGCAGGAATGCAAAAATTGAAGTAAGAGGTACCAACATGATCTGAATTTTTCACAATAGATAATGTCCAACCATTAGGCACGATAAAAATCCAAAACTCTTTAATACATGAGGAAATGAGCACTTTCCCGTAGTGCAAAGCTATGCTTCTTCAGATATATTTACAAAAATATTGCCAGACTTAAATACAAAACATTTTGGCGGGATCATTAACTAATAAATTCATTATTACTTCAATTAAGTGTATAGTGATTGTTCTACCCTTCAATTGGTAACATTTATCTAAAGCTAACAGACCTTCCAACGTAAAGAAGGGAGATACGTATAGCATAATACAAAACTTCTACACATATAACAAAGTAGCATCCCTCATTTCCAAGATCACATATACCATGCACCATAACAGTATTAAAACAATCGGATGTCTACATTTTCAGAGACAAAAGCTAAAGTGTCAAGAAGTGTAAATAAAACAAGGGAATCTCCGAAGACAATCAGGAAATGGATGTTAAAAGACATACCAAATCGACATACGCATATGCCATGTCACATAGAATCCCTGAGAAATATATATGTTCTGAAGTCAAACCCGAAACGGGATAGAACCAGACGATCGTGAACAAAATGCACGACTTAGCAGAAATGTTTAAACATATAATCAGCCACGTCTCAATCACCAAGCAACAACGAGTAAAACAGTACAAACATTACATTATATAACCATGCTACGCCAAAAAACTAAAAATATGTATATATATATATACTAAGCTCCTTAAGTAAAACATAGTATCCAGGGCCCATTAGAATCACATGTACCGATATTCAGATTCAAAGAAGCCGATGACAAAAACACTTCTTAGTGAAATGCCAGACCTGGTACACGGTCCTAGGGATCTCATCGCAATCCATAATGGCCAACAACGTTTTCTTATATAGATACGACCAGACAACCAAACACAGCAAAAAAGCCTTATAAGATGCTAGGTTCAACCAACATCAGACAATGGCAGATAACTCCGATATTAGTTATATACAGCATCATAGGTAAGCCTACATAATAGCAAACATGTTGTTACCCTTAAAACTCATGGTAACTAAAAATAAAACAAAAAAAGTATATATGAAACAAAAACCAGACAATCCAGACCCTACATCTAAATGGTGTAACTCTGCACTGCATAGTGCAGGAATGTTTGCTCCCCTGCAAAAACTTAAAAAAGGTAGAATTTTTTGTGTTTTTTTTTTTTTTTTTGATGTTCAAGTTTGGAAACTTGATCATGTGGTCTCAACCATATAAATTTTGAGTTTCTGAAAACTCTATCATCTGACATAGAGCCATAAATATATACATATGTATATATATATATAGAGAGAGAGAGAGAGAGAGTGAGAGAGAGCATAAAACTTTCAAATATAACAAAAAAATAAAAAAATGATTAAATGAAACACAAGAGCCCCACTTAGGTGTGATGAGCTTTCATCCTTTATGTATCAGAACTTCATCAGATGAATCAAATTACAGGAGCAGAGGGATATAAGACTCAGTGAACTTAATGAATATTAATTATGTAGTGTTAACCAATAACTCTTTGTTATTAAGTTTGCATTAATTTCACTGAGTCTTATATCCCTCTGTTCCTGTAATTTGATTCAGCTGATGAAGTTCTGATACATAAAGGACGAAAGCTCATCAGACCTAAGTGGGGCTCTTGTGTTTTCATTTAATCATTTTTTTAATTTTTTTGTTATATTTGGAAGTTTTATTCTGCATTTATTAACATTCTTCTGTAGTTTTTCAGTTTATATATATATATACATGCACACACACACACACACACACACACACACACACACACACACACACACACACACACACACACACACACACACACACACACACACACACACACACATAAATATATATACTATTTATTTATTTATTTACATTTGTTTACCAGGATAGTCCAACTAGTGGGCTAGCAGCCCGTTTTCAGCAGAGACCTGGGGGGAAAGCCCCAAGAAAAAAAGAAATGACAAAAATCTAAAATACAAAAACAGGAAATAGCAAATTACAGAATAAACAGTATATATAAAATGAAAGGAATTTATATTATTAACAGAATTAACAAAAATAATGCAGTCACAATGTATACAGTGATTAACAATACCAGCAAATTTTTGGCAGTTACATGCTATATGCCTCAGCAGAGTAAAATGTGGAAAGGAAAGAGGGGAGGGTAAGAAGAAATGCATTTAAAAGGAACAATTAGTAATGTGATGAGGTTAAGAGGAGATCTGATAGGAGGACTGAGTAAAGGCAAAGTGAAGAGTGAGAGAAGATAAAGCTATCCAGGGGAAATAAGCCAGTTAATAGTAAGATGTTCTTTAAGGAGTTTGAATTTGGTGGTAGTAGGGGTATTTAGTATATGTTGGGGAATGCTGTTCCAAACTTTTGCAACTTGATCTACAAATATTCACCAAAGAGTTGAAGCATTTCTTAGATTTTAGAAGAAGTTTGCTGGATGAGCGGAGGGAACGGGTTGCATTGTAAGTCTAAACTAGGTTAATTAGTGCTGGGCAAGCTTCAAATTGTTGTAAGATGTTGTGAGCAATTTGTCAGTTATTTAAGAGTGAGAATATTTGGTAGCTTCAGCCACTGAAGCTGTTTCAGGGCTATACAGTGGTGAGTTCTATTATGGAGGCCAGCAGTAAAGCAAACAGTTTTATGGTAGGTTATCTCTAGTTTGGACAAATCAGATTTGCTAAGATTAGTATAGATGGGGGAGGCATACATTAGAGTAGACAGAAGATGTGTTCTGGCTAAGGCTTATCTAGTTGAGGAGGTAAGGAATGTCCTGGACCTAAAGAAGCAGCCAAGCTTGATATGTAGCTTTTTTTTTTTTTTATGGTAAGGGCTATGTGCTTATCCTATTAAAGGGCACAGTCTATTGTGACACCAAGTAACTTTGCGCTATCAACTGGTTCAATTATAGTCCTGTTGGAGGAGACTATTTGAAGTGGAGAAGGAGGAACTGTGGATTTATTATTGGAGAATATCATTAACTTAGTTTTGTTATGGTTTATTATGAGTTGTCTTTGTTTGGGCAACAGTTCAATGTCAGAGAAGGCAGTCTGAGGTTTAGATATAAGTTAGGTGAGGGAAGAGGCTGCACAGATAACAGTGGTATCATCTGCATAATATATAATGGTAGGATGTGTGGATGCTGAGCTAAGATCGTTTGTAAAGATGGAGAAGAGTAGAGGCCCAAGAATAGAGCCTTGAGGGACTCCTACAGTAATAGGAAGAAAGGTAGAGGTCTCATCTTTCCAAATGACTCCTTGTTGGTGGTCAGATAGATAGCTATGAATCCAGGTAATGGATGTATATATGTGTTTGTGTGTGTGTGTGTGTGTGTGTGTGTGTGTGTGTGTGTGTGTGTGTGTGTGTGTGTGTGTGTGTGTGTGTGTGTGTGTATATATATATATATATATATATATAAATATATATATATATATATATATATATATATATATATATATATATATATATATATATATATATATATATATATGTGTGTGTGTGTGTGTATGTGTGTGTGAGTTTGTGTGTGTGTGTGTGTATATATATATATATATATATATATATATAGATATATATGTTATATATATATATATATATATATATATATATATATATATATATATATAGATATATATACACACACATATATATATATATATACATATATGTATATATATATATATATATATATATATATATATATATATATATATATATTTTAAAACTTTCCCAAACCAAGAGCAGCAGACAAAATGCTAGTTTCAGTCAAAGTTCACTTCCAACGAAGGATAATCCAACGACCAAGTAATAAAAACACGTAGATTTTATTTAAAATGTAAGCGCTTTCGCGGAATCAGTGTTCCGCTTCATCAGACATAGTAAAATGTAACCGATCCAGTATATTTAAACAACCAGCTTCTTAATCAAGTAAACAATCAAACAATTAATACATAAAGATTTAAAGCTGTACTAAATCACTTCATACTAGTGAGTATAAAAGAAATGAAATTAAAAAATAGATATAAAATGGAATATATATATATATATATATATATATATATAAAAAACATGAAAAATATGTATATACATATATATATATATATATATATATATATATATATAAATATATACACACACATATATATATATATAAATATTTTAGTCGCAGTTATATTCCAACCAAAACATAAAACATATGCAATATAACACACACATATTTTCCGGTAATAAACAGGCTTCACATACTGGCCAAGCAATGTTAATCACAACTAAGATATTATGCTATTTAGACAGTTATAATTTCCCACAGTCCTTCCTTCATTGCATAATTGATGCAGTTTTGTACATCACTGGTATCTTTCTGTACTTTGTGTGATGTGATAGAATGTTTTCTTTGCTTTTGCAAATAAACAATGATTTATCAGTTATATTTTCAGGGTATTTCCAATAAGAAGCAATAACACATTTTGTGGATGTTGCTAGCATGTATGCATAAGTTGTAGTTTAGTTATATAATGTAATATGGTATAAAAATGTAGACACTTAAATTACTGTTGACTGGGAGTGCCCCCATGATGATTCACATTCCTTCAAAATTTTCTACAAACATTCTGTGGCTTAAAATAACTAGAACATATACATGATATCCTGATTATCGCAAGAGCAAGAACAATGCTGAGCAGTTATATTAAAACTCTCTCTCTTACCTGTTTCAAATTGTGACAAATATCTGTCCTGTAAAAGCTTAATCCATTCTTCTTAAACTAATGCATCTTTAATCTATAAACATTGCAAGTATTCCTGAACTGGTAAATGGTATTTGTGGTTTAGATGTTCAATGAACACCAGAACCAGATTACGAACTACACGTTTACACTGTCAAATCATTGACAGTATCTTTCCTTCAAATATACTTTGTTACCCCCAGTATTCAGAATGATACCTTAATAAAGTTTCTAGTTCACATACCTGTTAAACCAATAGTTGGCATTGTTTTCTTGAAAACATACTTAAGTGTTCTTCAGGATATAGCATTGACTTAAACTTCTTGGTAAGTGTCCCTTAAACTATCTGCAGGCTCCAGTTGTTAGAATCTAAAAGTTTTGTGTCGAATCTGTGCAAAAGGATGCATTTCAAGTGTGATCTGGCAATATGTGACATAATAAACAGGCATCTAAATAAACTAGAAAGTGATACCATCACCCTAGCCAAAACCAACAAAGCCAACCTACCATCATTCCTTCCTGTTATTCAAATACTGAAGCAGACAACTGCGTCCGTTATGGACTCTATATATGCAGTCAGGGATGGAAATTCTTAGATGGTATCTACCGTACCACATGGTATCTCTTCCAGGGAAGATCACTATCTGTGAATTGCTCTTTGCTCCTTTGATATAAGGCCATCCTTTTCCCAACATAAATGCAGCCAGACAACTTGTTACAAGGTGGATGAAAATCTAAAGGAATCAGCTTGCTATGGAGAAGCATTGTCAATTGCCTAAGTTCTTGCAGGACTTTAAGTCAATGTAAGAACTTTAAGGGAACTTTACTTTTTAAAATCTCATGCTGATTGGTTAGCAGGAAACAACTATGTTGTCCCCACTTTCCCATTCAAACTGAAAACAGATCAGATTCAGACAGGAGTCCATAAATCCCAGCAGTTCTAGTCAATAATAAATAGTCATCTACAATTAGTCTGTAAAACACAGGGGGGGGGGGTGATTGCAAGCAAGCATATGTTAGGGGAAAGGATATCCCTGTATAGTTCCTTTAAAAAGAGAATATGTCTCTGATAATGTGTTGCTTGTCACCATTGCAGCTGTGGAGATGGTATACAAAACCTTCACTGTGTCAATAAATTCTTGTTGAATTCTAAAGGCAGTCATAACTGTCTAAAGGCAGACCCATCAGATAGAAGTAAAACCTTTACAACCACCAGTATTATTACTGATGACAGTAGCATAGATAGCGAAGGAAAAAAAGGGGTATTTACACCTGTGTCAAGTTGCTAGGGAGGTGCAATTGGCCTCTCAGAAGAGCTGCTGAATAGAAGTGCAGTAGAGGCATTCATTTAAACTTTGCAACTTATCCTTAAATGTCAGCAAGGCTCTCTCAACCCAAGACTGGAACTGACAGTCAAGAGGAGGAGGAAAACACTTGCAACACACCACCAGTCTCACAGAGACCTACTAAACCAACACTGGCAAATAACACACATAAATACACGAAAACATACTCGGAGGCTCTAAATAAAAATCTGCAAAAGCAACAGAGACCTCCAAAGCAGACACCCAAGCAACCTCTACACCCCATCACAAACCATGAAACACATATTTAACATAATCAGTGTGCCATGCAATCACAGCCCTGAAGGCAAAATAACATACCCAACACACTCTATAGTCAGGCACACTGATGTCCCACTAACTAGGCTGGACAAGGAGAAGGTTACAGTTAGCTGCCTGTCAGGCGCCAGGATCCGCCACATAACACAAGCACTCAGGTCACTCCAGAACAAGTACAAATATGACTCTGTCATTGCCCATGTTGGTGTGAATGACCTGAGATGTACCTCACTGGACTACATGAAAAGAGACATGGAAGAGCTCTCTGATCATATAGCCCAGGCCAGTATGACCCTGATCCTGAGTAGCATCCTGCCCTCACCAAGAATGATGCCACAGTATAAAGAAAAAATGATAATTGTCAACAATTGACTAAGTTTCTGGTGTCATTCAAATGGGATCCAGTATCTGTCCACCTGGGATGATATGCTTGATAAGCCATGTTGCTTCATAAGAGATGGCTTGCACCTGTCACCCTTAGGCTTTCAAATACTGGCCAAGGCTTTTGCCTCCCCCATAGTGCCTTTTTTAGGCAAGGCTCAAAAGACAAACCCACCACAGTAAATAGCACAAGTAACCAAAAACTGAGGGTAATGCTATTCAATGCCAGAAGTCTAAACCTCAAAATGCATGCACTCGAGGCACTCCTCAGTATGGAGAACATTGATATCTGTGCAGTAACAGAAACCTGGTTTAAGGCTCCAGAGAGCACCCCAGCACTACCAGGCTATAACTCATACCATACTTTTCGGCCACAGAACCCGGACCAAAACACAAAAGGTGGGGGTGTATCCATATTCATCAAGGATACCCACACCTCCAGGTGACTGGCACAGCACAATGCCTCAGAGATCATCCATGTGCAACTAACAATGGACAAAACTGCAATTCAAATTGTAGCTTGCTACAGATCACCCACCATGACCCAGGACCCCATTACGTGTTTCTGGAGACAATGGAAAATATGAAGGTCCTACCTAACACCCTAATATTGGGTGATTTCAATTACACAAACATTAACTGGGAGAACTACTCAAGTACTAACTCCCTTGCCCAACGCTTCCTAGAATTTATAAACTCAAAAGCCTTGGATCATCTGGGCAAGACCCCCACCAGATGTGACAACATATTGGACTTGGTCATCATAAACATGGGTGACTGGTGTTCTACACCGGAGGACAAACCCTCACTGGTTAAATCAGACCATAAACTAATCACTCTGGCTATCCACATTCCGCCCCCCCCCAATCAAGTAAACCACCGTGAAAAACTTTTCAAAAGCAAACTTCACATTACTTAAGACCATGGTGGAAAGGTTCACAGCCCCCATGCTAAAGGACAATGCTGTCCAAGCTGCTGAATCCCTTACAAAGGCACTCTATGAGCACCTGCAAGAATGCATGGATCGTGCTATCCCAAGTAAAACCAAGACTCACTCCTCCAAGAAAAGGAAACCAGTGTGGTGGACCCCTGCCATAAACAATCTATACAATAGAAGAATGAAACTAGTGCAGAAAAGTGTAAAATCTCAAGAAGGAAAGACATCCCTAATCAGTATCAGCAAGAAACTATGATCCCTCATAAAATCATCCAAGGCTAGCTTCAAAAGAAAAATTGCCAAGGACTCCAAAGATAACCACAAAGCATTCTTTAGCTATGTCAAGAACTTAAGCGGAAACTCTCAGATCTGCTCTGAGTTAGTGCAGAATGGCACAAAATACTGAACTGACTGATATTGCCAACATTCTGGCAGACAGGTTTAGTGCAAACTTCAACCCCCTCTCACCTCCTAAAGGGCCCATAACCATACCAGAAGAATGTAGTGCCCCAGCAATCACTGACACACAGGTTAAAACAGCCATATCCAAAGCCAAAAATACAGCTTCAGTGGGACCAGACAGTGTCCCAGGCTGTGTCTTACACGAGCTCCAAAATGAACTAACCCCTCACCTAAACACACTTTCAAACTCAGCCTCTCTACAGGCTACGTACCCATAGAGTAGTGCACAGCAACAGTTATCCTGCTCCACAAAGATGGAGCCACAACGGACCCTGGGAACTATCGCCCTATAAGCCTGACTAGTCTGGTCTGCAAGGCTATGTAGCACATCATCATGGAATTCATTAACAGAGACATTGGGAACCTTCAAACATTGGACCTACCCAGTTTGGCTTTGTTAAGGGCAGATCATGCCTCCTAAACCTGGTGGACGTATTTGAGACAGTTAACAAGGCTTTAGATGAGGGAAAGGAAGTCCACACAGCCTACCTAAACCTCACAAAGGCTTTTGACACCATTCCCCATTCTGGTATTATAGACAAACTCACCAGCCTGAACATAAAGTCCCTACATCACGAGATGGGTTGCCAATTGGCTCACGGATAGAACCCACACGGTGAGAGTTGCAGGCTCTAGGTCCAATTCTAAACCATTTACAATTGGCATCCCCCAGGGCTCATTCCTGGGACCCCTCCTGTTCGGTATATACTTCTCAGAGGTACAGACAAACACAGGAGGACTATGGCTGACCAAGTTCGCAGATGACTGCAAACTGGGGGCCATAACTGACTCTCCAGCTGATACAGACATCTTCCAGAAGGGTCTCACTGAGACGGATACCTGGTGCCAAATCATGGCCTCAAGCTAAATGCCAAAAAGTGCATAGTCATCCTCTTTGGAAAAAACAAAGTACCCACGAACTATCACATACGTGGTAGTCCCCTAAATACAGAAAATGTAATAAGGGATCTGGGGACCCAAGTAGATAGCAATCTCTCCTTTGATAATCATATTGCCAAGGTGGTTAGAAAATCCTTCTATGTGGCCCACCTAATCACAACAGGGTTCACATCTAGAACAAAAGAGGTTATTGTGCCCCTCTACTCATCACTCATCAGACCCATCATAGAGTACAATGCCCCATTTGGGATGTACCTTACAAGACACCTGCAACAGCTGGAAAGACCATAGAAGTACCTCAGCAAGAGGATTACTGGCCTCAAACATATGCCCTATGCCACCCAACTGAAGAAACTTTAACTGTACTCGGTTGCATACCTCTTGCTCAGAGGTGATCTCTGCCTGACATACAAGGCCATGTCCAACCCAGAATTGATGGACATGCTCCACCTAAAAAAAAGCAAATCCCCAAAAGCCACATGCTCTAGGGATCTAAACCTCACCATAACAATAAATAGGATGTGTTGGAGGGATAGATTCTTGTCCCAGAGACTCCCCATGCTTTGGAACAGGATTCCAATCTACATTAGGCAGAGCCCCTCACTAACACTCTTCAAGAGAAACCTTGATGAGTGGATGGGAAACGGAAAATTTACCCCGGGGATCACTGCACTGGCTCTGCTGGACAGAGGCACAGGGAACTAATGGCACTGCTGGACCAAGGCACAGGGAACTAATCTAAGGGGGTGGCGAAAGCCAACACATTCTGGCTAGACTTATAGATGCCCTCCGACAGATAGCCTAGTACTTACCTATGAACCTATGAACCTATTACCTGCAGCAAAAAATAATTTTCTTCTTTGTCCTCAGCTTATGAAGGGCAGTAATTTATTAATTTATTTATTTTGGGTGTTTAGCTTTGGGACGGTAAGCTGCGGTGGTGCAGCAGTAGTGTTGTCACCTCACAGAAGAGGTTCTCCCATTCGATTCTCATCTGGAGCTCCTTCTGTGTGGAGTCTGCATGTCCTCCCCGTGGTCGAGTAGCATTCGAAAGACATGCGTGAATGGGCATGCCTTCGTTGAAGGTTGGGCATTGAGCTGGCACCTCAGCACCATAAAAATCGACTGCCAATCATTAGCAGACCAGAGTTCCACTGTGGTGACCCCTAACCGGGAAAAGCCGAAAGAAAAACAACAAACAGCTTTGGGAAGGTTTGGCCGTACCTTCCAAAATGTCCAGATTTTTGCAGAATGTCCAGATTTTGCCTCAAGTTCTTGATCTGTTCCTCATAAAATTTGTAGTTTTCTAGCAATTCACTGAGGATTGAAGTCACTAAATAATGACATACATTTGAATTTCAGACTTCATATCCTTCAGAAAATGCATGTTATCACAAATCCCAATATTTTAGCAACTAAGTTTATAAAAGTGATATTTAAACTCATTCCCTATTTTGAGCCTTTGTCCCCCTATTACTTTAGGCTTTGTCCAGATTTCTTGCACTAAGAAGTTGAGAGTTGTGGGTAGGATGTCACCAAATGCCTGCTTTATAGTAATTTATGTACTAATATGAGCAGCACTGCTTTATACTGAAACACACCCTGATCAAACATTGGAGGTTCATAGAGGGAGAAAAGGCTTGAAGTCTAGTAGCCAAAATATAGGCATATATTTTATGTCAACATTTAAAAGGATTATATTGTGATAATTTGTGACCCTTGTTGGTTAATTTTCTGGTTTGCAATTATATTGTTTCAACTGTATTGCTCAGAAATTTTCAGAAAGATTTGGGACTAACTCCTGTCACACTCATGATAGCACTCCATAAGAAGACTTGCCCTCTGGAGTATTTTTAATGGCCAGTTGTGCTACAGGCATTTTTTTAGGTAAAGTAAGAAGCTCCTTCTGGGGTGGCCACAGTCATGCAGTGGTTAGCATTGCCATCTCACAGCAAGAGGTTATCTGGTTCGATTCTCAGCTGGGGTGCCTTCTGTGTGGAGCCTGCATGTCCTCTCTCTGGTGGTGTTGGCTTCCACCGGGTGCTCCGGTTTCCTCCCACATTCTAAAGACTTGGACACACTAAATTGGCCGTAAGTGTGTGTGTGTGTGTGTGTGTGTGTGTGTGTGTGTGTGTGTGTGTGTGTGTGTGTGTGTGTGTGTGTACTTGGGTGTATGGGTGTGCGGGTGTGTGGGTGTGTGTGTGTACTTGTGCCTTCTGTGGAAGGTTGGGCAGTGGGCTGGCAACTTAACACTGTAAAACTCCACTGCCAATCTTTCTGTTGACCATTGTTCCACTGTGTGACCCTGAATGGGAGAAGAAAATCCTTATGATCATTATATCAGTCAGGCAATTTTCCTACCTGCAGCAGCCTCTCCTTTATGTCATCACACTTCTTAGAGAAGCCGACACAATCCAAATACAACTTTCTTGCAGTACTCTTGAAAGACTATATTAATGTTACATGACCCCTTTATAAGCTGTCCTACTTCCTCACCTCAAGCAAATGATCATAGGCCCTGACTTACCCTTGTTAAATTTCTAGGTTAGAAGGCAACCTGATTTATTTTAAAGCACTCAGTTAAGAGTGGTTACCCTTTCCACATAGTATGATATGACATAGAAGCATTACTCTGTCCCTTATAAATAAACTATTATTCCTTAAGTGCCTCTCCTTATTCAAAAATAGGAATTGCTCAGAAAAATCCTAGAAAGACTAAACCACACCAAGGCCATTTAAACTCTACTTATTGTGTGTTCATCCACAGTTTCTTTGCCACTTTGCATAATGAGGCTAAAGACAACTTGCAAGACTTCTACCAGACATGTAAAAACATACTGTTAGTAGGATTAAAATGTATAGACCCCCATTGATAACCCTGTATAAAAACAGCAATGCCCCTTGTCTAAAAAAGATCAGAGGCTCCTCCAATGCCATCTTACCTTTTTCTTATCCAAGAAAGATAATAACTGTATTAGACTTTAGGAGGGTACCTACATCCTTCATTACACAGTCAAACTCCCACCTACCCAACTAATATTCACTCTGCTACCCTGATGGGATGTTGGGGGAAAAATCTGGCAATCCAAGATCTTAGATAAATTTGTACAGGATTTTATGGCCTTCAGTGAGTTACTGCTTTGGCAAATATGTATCAGTTACATAATCAAATGTTTTATTAATAGTCACTTCTTATTAAAGTCAGACTCATACCATGTGTAACCATTTTTAACATCTTAAAGAAAGATATAATGAACTTTGAATGGTCTAAACAGGAACCACACAATGATTCCAGAAGTGTGATATATTTCCAAAGTACACATCTTTCTCTTTTATCCACAAGGCTTCTACTCATTTCCAACCTAAAGTATCCATTCCTAAACTAATACTTTGTCTCTTTAAAGTATATGACATACTAAACAATGAGAGGCCATTTCACATCCAAAAATTAGACCTACTATGCTTTCTTAGGAGTCTATATTAGTTTGCTGAACCCACATTGCAGCAAACACCTAATCATTGCCCCTAATTCGATAAAATCATTTCAGCAATTCACTGAATTTACTGAGGACAAGGAAATCCTGTACAAATTTATCTAAGATCTTGTCAATGGATTGACATCTAAGCAAATCATACCAACCAAAGTGGGGGGCTTTGCCCCCACATCTCCCCTAACTATAAATACCAACTACGAGATTGCACTACAGTGGAGAAAAGGCCAAAGTTGTGCTGTAGAGCAAGTATTTCCTTGCCCTCGGTAAATTTTAGCAAATCACTAAAAAGTATTTTGCTGTATGAGGGTAGATGATTAGGTGTTTGCTGCAATGTGATTTTGGCAAACTAATATAGACCCCTTCTTAGAAAGTTTAACGTATTTTATCATAATGATATCTACTGTGTACTGCCAGATATGCCTTTTAACAGGAGAATATAAACCCCTTACATTTAAACTAAGAAACTCTAATAGCACATTTGAACAGAATCTGAAATGCACCTTAGTGACATAAAGTGCAATATAAACTCTTTTTGGTATCTTTTAATCACAATTGCCAGTACTGGATATCATTCCAACCATTTAATTTGTAGTTAGTACTGCTAGAGGCACTCAGCTTAGAATGTGAACCACAGACCACTCATGGCTTGGCATTAACCATTGGAATATTACATCGATTGCTTACATCACTTGGTCCTTGCATCTGATCCTTCTTTGTCTGGTGTCCTTTAACCTCAACTTTTTCCTTGAACCTAAAAAATTGTAATTTGGTTACTGCTAAAAATACAGGTGAAGTTGGTACAGTTGTCTTGTATCATCTGTCCTCTTGAACAGATTATGACCAGTACAATAAATATCAATTATAATCTTCCAAAACTCAATCAACAGATAAAAACATAGAAACAAACAAAAAAACAGCAATCAGACATGGCCATAAACCCTGCATATCTTATGTTAAAGCTTATTTAAAAGATTTGGTCAGTTAAGTTTTAGAGGACTGAGAATGAAATTTCATGTGTTGATAAAAATTAAAAAAAAAATGACTATTATCATTTGCCTTCATGCTTTCAGAATAAATATGTCCGTGGGCCATTGGTCATTATTTCCGATACCCAGAAATTGATTCTCCAAAAGGAGATCCAAAGAAAATAGTTTCCTTGATGGTGGCATCCTTGTAAAATCTTGTTGGAATTTGCCCTGTTTCTCCAAAGAAGCAATTTGGGTGCCCACTGTAAAACTTCTTAGTGATAGTGGAGCAAATTACTAGAGTGTATTCCACCATGGAAATCAGCCTTGCAGCATCTCTCCAAAACTGCCATTCTTTCCCACAGATGTGAATCATTCATCACATTTACAGGACTAGCATCCCTTTGACAAACACTTTTGATTGGTTGCTGCACTGTACATGCAAATCTGCTGAAGAGCAAAACCATGTGTCATGTTTCAATACCACGTTTAAGCTATAACTGCCTCACTTCTGCAAAAGCTTTCTTCTTGTACAGTGTGACAATAGCAAAATCTCTGAATATTTTAACTGACTGGCCCTCTAAAAAAGGTCTTTCTTTGCTTCCCCCTATTATGAAGTACTTTATCTCAGTACCATAACAATGTAAATATCTCTCACTTGGGTCCTTTGTAATGGGATCTGACAGAATACAAGGAAGGGTGGGGTCTATATCACCACATCGAATGGTGATAAGTTTGAATACCCTTTGTCCGAACCAAAAAGTACGAAAGCCCTAATCCGCGAAGTAATGGAACATTGATTTTTTTCCCAGGGAAAAAAATTGATGGGCCATCTTTGGGGCTTTGCTATTTCCTCCACTGTAGTGCGATCTTGGAGTTGGTATATTTATGTAGGGGGTGGGGGGGCACAGCCCTCCACTTCAGTTTGTTTTAAAGTTGTTATTTTTTTTTTTCACGGAGCAGCGATTTTTTTTTTCCCCTGGGAAAAAAATTGCTGTCCCATGAGTTCGCTGTTTAGGGTTTTCTGACTTTTAGGTTTGAACAAAGGGTGTTCGAACTTATCATCATTCGATGTGGTGGTATAGACCCGGAAGGGTGTGCTCTTTCAATCTCTAAGTCCCCTGGGAATTTCAGATCTAAAGCCTTAGGTAGTAATTTTTGTAAGATGGTAAATAAAGCATTTTGTTCTGCATGCTTTTTCAGCCCCACTATACTTAAATTGCCCCACCACTGATTAGTTCCTAGGTTTTTCCATGTGTGTTTGCAGGGCCTACAGGCAGTAGAACAGA
The DNA here is from genome assembly GCF_019279795.1 of Protopterus annectens. Taxonomy (NCBI): domain Eukaryota; kingdom Metazoa; phylum Chordata; order Ceratodontiformes; family Protopteridae; genus Protopterus; species Protopterus annectens. The sequence continues at coordinate 1,029,858,863 of NC_056739.1, read as the reverse complement.
TTTTTAAAGATAAACTGCACTCCCAGAGTTGGTTTGCCTACCCCTGAGTAATACTATCTATTGTAGCTACTCTAACTGTGATGGATTCTAATGATACTTTTTACAGCAACCACACACTTTTCTTTTGTGATAACAGTATCTTGCATTGCCAGAGTGACCAAAAAATGTTGAAGTGTCCATTTCTGCACAGCACTGGTCTTGCTGAATAGACAGAATGAGCTCTTCTGCCATTATGCTGAGATACATAGGTTCCCCCACTGAAAACTGATTTCAGATCATATTCAAGATAAAAATAACCTTGTGCAACAGCAGGTAGTATTAATGTGAAAAGAAAAGCTGAGACCATGCACAAAAAGCAAGGGATTTACCTCATAAAACAGTAATTCCATTTTATATTGAAAGAGTCTCCAAGAGACACCTCCGACCTTATCCTATGTAGCTCAATAACACCTAATTATAAGACTAAAATCATACATCAAGGAAATATAATCAAAAGTGCATAATATTAAGCCTCAGGTGACCCCACCTAATGAAAGTATATGATAAGTAGTTTTAGGAGAGTATTCAAAGCAAATATAATAATAATAAGAGCAAAAATAAGAATCATAATACAAAGACAAAAGTAAGACAGAAAGAGTAAGATAAAGCTAGTTCTGCTTTGAATTCATTTAAATCTGAGAAAAAAATGAATAGAAATCAGAACAAATTACATGGCAAAGGTTAATACTGGAGAGAGGGCTATACAGAGCCAGGTTAATTAGGGACAAGTACATTAATGTAGTCTGAAGAATCAACGTGTTTATATTAAAAACTACCACAAGTGGGTGAGAAAAAGGTTCTATGGTTAGGCTATGCTGATAACTATATATGAAACAAGCTGTGGCTTGTTTAAAGAAATAATGTATAAATCACTACCACATTTTACAGTTAGTACACAGGGAAAATATATTTCAAATAATGTAGATAGATAGACAGAAAGTGCATTACAGCCACAGGAGATTACAGGATTTATCAGCTAGACCTTGTTGGCTGCAACCAAAGTGGAAACATTTGACACCAAAAGAAGCTTTTGCTGTGATAATTGCTTTAATTGTAAAAACATTTCAAAAGCAAAATATTTTTATTTCTCAATGTGCCATAAACATTTTTTGTATTACCCACTTTATATTTCACACACACTGTTAAATATGTGACTAGCTGTGCTTATAATGCCAGTTTATTGGACAGACTAAGAGGGCATAAGCATAACAGAACATGTCAGAGGTTAGGAAGAACCAGCAAACAATCATATGAGCACAGAAGTACTTTTCAACTTTCAACAGCCTCATTCACTTTAATAGGAAATGAAAAAGTGTGGTAAGTAGGTGATTTTGCAGGCAGTCAAGGAGCACTGAGTCATACTAGATTTTTTCAATTAAAGTCATGTCTTTCCAAGACAAAATAATTGTCAGACACAAACATAAACTAAACTTGGCAGACATTTTCTAAACTATTTTTGCAACAAAGTCACTGTGAAATGCATTGGATAGATTTGCAGAAGACTGTGTAGAACTTTCATTTATTTAGAATAAAATGTAGTGTTTTTAATCCTTTCTTAAGCATGATGATATTTGCCCAAGCAAAAACATTTGCTGTTTGCTGTCTTACAAGTCTGCTAACAATGCAGAAAATCATTTCATATGTATGGCTTATTCTGTTTGCCTTGTGAAGTGTTTCTCAGGGACTAGGCCTACAGAACTAACAGGGATGATCCTTATTTCTTTGTGCAAAACATTAGGTAATGGGATAGAATTATTTATCACTGACTATACTTGTGTGTTTTTCTTATATTTTCTCTCATTTACTAGGAGTTTTGTACCCAGCTGTAATATCTTATTTTAACCTGCAGTTAAGTTGTCATGTTTTAGAGCTTTTCTTTAGTCTTTGTAGGGTCTTTTATCCTTTTTATACCTATGTGTAAATTAATGAAGTCATATAGTTGCATGACGTAAGTGAAGAAGGCATGCTGCATCCAGCCTCATAACACCCCTGGGTGGGCATTAATTACACATTAACACACACCCTGTCAGGCATTATTGCTTGCTTAACTCCGAACTCCCTTTAGGTGCCTACAAAGTCCAGCACATAATTTTTTCCAAATGCATTCTTACTTTAGATATACTCACCCATATAAAATACAAAGATATGCACCATACAAGGGGAGACCTTACAAAAACAAGTGTGCTACCCACACCTCCTCCCACCCACACAATACACTCATAGTTAAGGAATGCTGATTGGTCTTTTAGTTCAACAACATGTTTCCTGGGCTAATTCAATGTTTAAATCAAGTTGCCAGGCTTCATTTTCCCAAGAAAAGCTCCTTCAGATGTTGGTTATGCAGGATGATTTTTGTGCAAACTCACTCAAAATGTAGTAGCAAGTAGATAGGAGACCCAGAAAAAAAACACATGGACACACACACAAAGATAAATAAAGCAAGTCATCAGTGTTACAAGTCAATACCATTCTCTTAAACAGCCTTTGCCTTAATGGTTTCACAGAATCTCCTGACTCCTCCCAGGACAGCTCGTGTCAAACTCATCTTATGAAGTCAGCACCCAGCTTCAGCTTCTATGGACATTTCTGTGCTCTCCACAGCTCTCTATCACTCATCTGCTGCTTGTATGGAACATAACCATCTTGGAAAAAACACTTTTCCTATGTTCCAGTTTTCCATCGTCACTCTGTCTGGAGATTCATAGGCATTGTTTACAGGATTCAATGGCGAAAGACCACAGTAGTCATTTCCTGACCAGAAGCCATTAATTCACCTTGGACCATCTTCATCACTGAGGTTGAATCTGACCTATTTTCAAGAAAAATTCTTGCACTGACAAGAATTCACATCCATTCTGTCACTCTTAGAGTTTTCAACTATAGCCAACCTATGAACTTCCTGTTTGCTTTCTGTAGAGACCTCCTCTTTGGTACCCATTTAAAGTTAGTCAGTGGCAGCAATGTCCATTGTCATTGGCCATTGAGTCTCTTTGAGAAATGTGCACTTACAAAACTGCACTACTTTTGCATAGCCAGTGAAGAAGTCTCTCACCCACTGCCAAGTCACCATAGGTGAGTTTAGCTAGCAATCCATTATGCAGGAAATGTCAGATAAATGGAATGAATTTTGCCTTTTTAGCAAATCAAACTTTTACACCTAACAACTTTAACACTTTGAAATATCTATCTATCTTCACCTAATTTAACTCTTCTCCCTCTCAGTTTTATGCATCCTCAGCTACAAGATGAAATTTAAAGAAAAGAAAGCCTAATTCAGGTCTATATCATATTCTCGAAAGCCGACAATGTTGAATCTGACATTGTCGGCACGAGAATATCGAACGCTCAGAATCTCGAGCGTGTAAACAGAAATCTCATTAGTGTACTTTTTTCTTTTTTGTTTTTGTATTTTTACACACTCAAGATTCTGAGCGTTTAATATTCTCATGCCGACAATGTCAGATTTAACATTGTCGGCTTTCAAGAATATAATATAGACCCCCTAATTCTAAGTGTATATCAACATGTATATATTGTACCTGGATGTAAATCATTGTTATTTTTTATTTTGTATAATGTTACTTACTAGTAACTTGAATCTGTTAACAGACGTTATATAACTTTATCTCATCAATGTATATGTAATACATAGAGCTTTTCTCCCTGGGCCTGCACTGAAAATGGGCACTCCGATGCCCAGTGGACTATCCTGGAAAACAAATGCAAATAAATAAATAAATATTGTCCCTCCATCTCCTGGGGAAGGCCTAGGATACAGTGTATTTCTCTCTGAATGTCACCCTGGGTCTTACTGACATTCTTTATCTTGTGACAACTCCTGCCATAAAAACTTTACAGATGATGACATTTCCTTCAAATCTTGATGGTGCAAGAGCTGATGGGAATTGATTAGTCTCTCTGAACCCTACTGTTCTGTGATTGCTTCATGCAAGCAGCTCATCTCTTCCCACAGTTGGGTCATTTTGCTTGTACGCCAATGTATTTTTTAATTCATCTTATTCACCATTCTACCCGCCCACACACGCACACAGTACTTACAGTTATAGTACAAATGTTCTCTCAATCCTCGGGGGCAGGGGGCAATACAAAATAGACCAAGGGTGTTGATCTTTCTAGTAAGAAATCTCTGAGTTCTGTAAGTTGAGTGATATGCTTAGACAAATACATGGCAAAAGTGTCATTATATTCAATAATGTATCTGAAAAGAGACGAGTAAAGGGAGGGAGGACATTTTTTTATCTAGTGAAGACACACTTGGAAAACGGATGAACCAGCTAGAATAATTTCTGAACTTCTATAAAGATATGATGGTCAAAAAATAAGGTATTATGAACAAGAATGCCTGGATCCCTTATAGCAGTGTCTGAATAATGGGTATGCGGCCTACATGTTATGATGTGGGCATTGTTTATTTACCAGAATGAGCTGTACTACACTTTTTCACATTTAGACAACTGTCCTTCCACCAGTCGTTAATGTAGCCTAACCCAAGCTGAAGTGATTGTAACAAATTAAATCACAACACCCACTTTGCAGCTTTGTGCAGACTTTATTTACCATTGGCAGGTTAGTACAGAGGACTGAGACAATAAGCTACTTTCAGTGGTACAGGGTTTAATTCCCTCAGTCTGTCTTTACCTGCTGTGCAACCCTAAGCAACTCGCTTCACTTTTTGAAGTACCTGTCTTTTCTGAAAGTTTCTGTATTGCTGCACTAATTTCTATTAGTTAACAAAAGCAAGAAAAGTTAACTGCTAAGCTTCACAATAGTTTATAATGAATTAGTACCATCCTATAGTAAGACCCCCTCAATGTCAAACAGGAACTACAGCATTTATTTTATACTGTTTATGCTATAATATGAAACTTTGAAAACTAAGATTTAATCCACTGTAAATAACAATAATAACTGAATAATAAGAAAATGTTTAAAAAACAGTTGCCAACTCATAGTAGAAATAAGAGCTAGAGAATGTCTTGTCTAGAAATTAACTATTTTCATATTCTCTGGGTCACATTCAACCATTTCTGATGTGTGTCAAAACTTTGATGTTTTGTGTTGGGAAGCAGTTTGCAAAATGAATGTTCCAGTTTGCTAGCAACTGCAAACAATTATAAACTCAAAACTGATTAAATATATATTCTTCCTTCCTATAACAATATCTTCTGCAGGTGTTTTCTGGCTTTCATCTGTCTGTTGGTCCCATAACCACCTCAGCTCTTCCATGTACAACAGGTTAAATACAGATGAATTTGATACAAAAAAGTATCAGAATTTTCTGTACATAGCACTTCCTATATGCAGCTATATTTATGACTAGATCTGTTAGCGTAATTGATAATGGTTATGCTGTATATGCAGCATATCAGCTGGCATTTGCTAAAGTCAAGAGGGCAAAACATTGACATTGGGCCGGATTCACGAAACCTCCGTGTAAGACGTAATATGTCCTACTGGGAGGTTGCAGTTGAACGGTATGATGTCAGCATGCCATGAATATTCATGAGGGCACACTAACTCATCCGTAACTCTTACACGGACTGAGTAGGCAAGCAGGGGGCATGTCCGACTGCCGAGCAGTCTAAAAGTCCACGCCCCTGCAAGGTTTTAAAAAGCATAATGTCAACAGACATGAGCGAGTCCACTCAAATGTACATGCACCCAACACCACACTCCCTGACACTGTAAACCCCCATCAGAGTTATAAAATGGAAAAAAATTATTATTTTTTTTAAATCCACAATATAGCTGCCCGTATTTGCGCTTGTTTGTGCTGGTGTGCCCATTGCTTAACCACAGTTAGCAATTGTGACACTGAAGAGCATATAAGAACTACTTATGCAAATTAATCCAAATAGCAATAGCGTAATGGTAGAGAGTGTGCACAAAGAGAAAACATTCACGGTTTGAATCCCACCACTCCCCTTCTTATTTATGTTTTAAAGCAGTATTTGAAATAATACCAGACAAATATGATTAAAATGTTATTAAAAGCAGTGACATGGCCAATGTATCAGCGAACAAAATATATATTTTTAAAAGACCCAGATATATAATAGCCTGCAGTTAAGCAATGTTTTACACAGCTAAACTGAGGTGCCCATAGTTTAATAGCGCTATACCCATCTAAACAGAGGTGCCCATAGTTTAATAACGCTTTATCCAGTTAAACAGAGTTACCCATAGTTTAATAGTGCTTCACCCAGTGCAATAGAGTTGCCCAAAGGTTAAAAGCGCTTTACCCAGCGCAATGTGTTTGCACGGACGTGCGTGTCGCGCCAACCAGGGCATCGTAGGGCACCGGGGAGCAATGTAGAGCTAGGTTGCTTAAACGCAGCCACACCCCCTAGCCTGTCTAGACAGTATTAAAATAAAAGAGTGACAGGGTTTGAACCCAGGACCCTATGCATCATAAACAAACCACAGAACCACTAAGCCATGACAGCTTTGGAGAAGCAGCTACTATTAGCATACATATACATAGAAATGGTAGATTAACCATTACTAAGCAGGTCTGCAGTCAGCTTAGAATTCTCAAAAACAGCCAATCACAAAAAAGTGTGGGAAATGCGGCATATTTAAGCTCCATAGGCGGGAATACTCGCCATAACTGATTGTGGTACCCACTTGCAGTCAGGATGGCAGGCGTCGGAGAGGGTAATCACTTTAGAGCGCAAAGGTGGGGCATTGAGGAGTCTAAGTATATGGTTTGCCTCCTAGTCCACCAACATGAAGGCCGACTCATGCAGGGCTAGGTTCAATGGGGTGCATACAAGGCAGAAGTGTGGAACCAGTTGGCACATGATCTTACCAATGCCACAGGCATTCCCAGGACTGGTGAGCAGGTCTGTCACCACCATGCGGACCTGAAGCGTCGAAAGGAGGACCAACTGAACCGATGGATCCAGGAGGCCCGTCATATGCCCAATGCCCCACTACTGAGTAAGTATCTATGTAATTAAGTATGTAAGAAATGCTATCCTAACCTATAGTATGGCTAGGTATGTTCCAATATCCCTTCATTTATATTACAGCTGCAGGTGTTTGTTCCGCGAATCGGCAAGCCTATGCTGATAGGCTGTTAAGGCTGCGTCACCAGGCAGCTTAGTAATTATTCAGCTGGTATTATTATAGAATATAAGTGAGACAGCCTGTAAAGAGTTCAGTGTTGTAACCCAGTAATAAAGGTTAAATAAGCCTAGAATAAAGCTTCTGTTAGTATTCTAAGATCAGATAAGTGATGCAGCCTGAAAAAGAGTATTGTAATCCAGTAATAAAGAGTAAACAAGTCTCAAATAGAGTTTCCACCTGTACTGTAATATCTGATAACTGCTTCAGCCTGAAAATGAGTGTTCTAATCCATCAATAAAGGACAGGCAAGTCTTGAATACATCCTTGTATATACTGTCATATGAAATAAGTGAGTCAGCTGGAAAGGATTGTTGTAACCCTGTAATAAATGTTAATAAAGCCTGGAATTAAGTACCATCCTGAAATGTAAATATAAAATAAGTGAGAGAGTGTGAGAAAGAGTTTGAAGCTACCAATAAAGGTGTAAGAAGTCTGGAATAAAGGTATACTGCATGCACTACATAATGAAATGAATGAGACAGCCACAAGTAAAGAGTGAAATGTTTTTAATAAAGTACAATACCTGGACTGTGTTCTTTCCCACATGTTGGATATGTTGTTGTACCCTTGCATTATGGAGATTGTATGGTTGTATGAAATGCTGAACATCCACAGTTATCTAGGCCCATATAAACTGGCTGGTGGAAATGCCAGTATCTCAGAAGAATATTTATAGTCCTCAACTGTTTCATGTATAGTAGTATGAACATGTTAATCCGGTACATGAGCAGCTTGTGCTTGTGATCCCACAAATGTCAGTGTGTTGCTAGAACTGTACATAACTGTTCAAATGTAGCAGGATACTTTTCCTGAACACAGCCAGATATGAAAATATATGAATACAAATGGAATGTATATTAATGTAGCAGTAACATCTCCATCACCAACATTTCTAAGGTTACATACAGGGAACTGTACTAATACATGTAGAGGATATATATCTGCATCTAGTAGGAATGTACAGTATACGTATAGGTATTTTAAGTTGTTAATGTAATATTTTACCACCGTATGTTATGTTCACAAATTATGCCATTCCACACCAAACTGGGTATGTGTATTCACAATTAATTCCTATGGACATTTGTCCTGTTGGTTTATACATATCTGCATGTACGTTGATGCATGTGCCCTGTTCACATATCCAAACCTGATGGCCTGTTGCCACCAATCAAACCTGCATGCTGTTGGAATGTCCACTGTTGTTCTAAATATGCATGTGTTATGCTTGCTGTTCAACATTTGGAATTCATGTGTGTTTGGTTAATGGGAATACTAATGCATGCTGTTACAACTAATTTGGAATGGTGTTGTTTGTTACTAACCCAAAATGCCATTAAATACTGCTAAACATAGGACAATTGGGAAGTCGGGTCCTAGCGGACCCACCCCTCCCACCTCAGCTGGCAATTGCACCTGGCACCAGTGCCCAGCCCGGGACCTCCTCCTCCGGTGGCCCTGTGCCACCTTTGGGTGGAAGCACTGCAGGGGATGGGGCTCGCCCCCCCCCCTCTGCAAGCGTGGCCGGAGGAGAGCCTCCACTTACCCTCCAAAGAGTCCGGTCTGTGGTGTGTAGTGAGATCAGGTGTTCCGTGACTGATCCCCTACGCCAGATTGAGGCGAGAGTGGCGCAACTCACGGGTGTGCCTGCCCCTCCTATCCAGCCCCCAGCACAGCCTCAGCCTGGGCTGTGAAGGCACAGTGGTAACTGCCCATAGGTGAGGATCTCAGTTCCACTGTTGCCATCTGTGGGCTCATGGGCTTGCGATATCCAAACATCCGTCCCCGTCAATTGTGTGTACCCACCACATGTGTCATACTCTGCCACTGTATGCATCTTGTTTGTCTTGTCTGTTAACCTCCCCAAGCCACCTCCCTCAATATTCCTACTTCCTTTACCTCACATTCCACTCTTACCTAAAAAAAAAAATAAAAAAAGGGCAATCTCTACCCGCAAAAAAATTAAGCCCCATACATAGCTGCCCATTTCGCACACGTCTGCTGGACATGTAAAATGATAATTGTAATTGGCTGTACAACATACTTTGTTGTCCTCACTCCTCACTCAGGGGTGGAAGGTTTCAAATCTCACTCTAAATTTCTAACATATGCACAGCTGTTGCTAGTAAAGAATTGGGCAGCTATGGGCCTTCCCTAATCCTTCCTGCACATCCCAAGCTTGTTTTCCTACTGTCCTACCCTCTTTGTGCCCCCTTTTTCACCACTTTCCTATTTCCCCATTTTCTTTTCTTTAAAAGAAATTAGTGCGGGTGTTAGCGGGAGTAAGTTAAGCAGTAGTCAGTGGATATGCGCTTGTGTGCACTTAGCTAAGCATAGCTAAACGTCACGCAAACTCGCTTACAACTGCTTAAAAGTGCCTTAGTCACTCTATATGACAAGGCCTGTAGTCTGCTCATCAGCAAACTAAAATACCCCTGTCAGTCTTGAACCCTGGACCTTGGCCACACTAGACTGCATAAATTACCACTGAGCCACAGCAGATATACAATAACTTGCTGCTGTAATAAATATATCATGCATTACTACGAGGGAATGTAAAGGGAAAATAGGAATGCCATAACACAAATCTTGTACTGTGGGCCTTAACCAGCAGGTGTTGTTGAATTGCATGACATGACTGTGAAAAGAGAATCAGCCATGCTAGTAGGGAATAAGGTAACAGTAGCAGCTTACAAACCCCACACAGTATCAGGGCAGGATAAACACTGGCATATTTGCATAGGTCACAGGCCAGATCTCCCAACAGTGACTGCTCTACAGTGATGACCCTGATTTGTAAACAAATGTTAGCTGTGGCCCTCTCACTCCCTGTAAAATGTACTAGCAGTAGGCAGAAAGGTGTTGAATCTCACTTAATAACAAATGTCAATAAGTGAGAGTAGACACCGCTTGCACGGCAGAAAAGGTGTAGTAATAGAAATGCTCTGAATCACCCTAAGTCTGAACTGCAAAATGTCTGAACTATATGACAGGTGTATCCCAGTTATATGTACCTTTCCCTGAGGCTGTTCAAATATATACGTGAGAGTATCTGAGGCCTGGAAGAGTCAGAAACACACAGGCATATCAGCTTGTCTGCTGTTACACACTCTGCAAATAGCTGTAGAATGAATCCCACAAGCATGCCCTTATGTAGAAGTACAACACAGAAATAGCAAAGGATGTAGCCATGTACTGCTAGCAACCACCTGTGACAATGCCATTGTTCAGGTGCTGAAAATACTGCTATGGTGCACAGTCAAAGAATACTAGGCAGACCTCTGTCTACCATCTGGATATATCCACAGGTGGGAGCTACTAAGACAGACTACAAGCCTTCATAGACTACAGGTACACAGCAACTCTGCATGTTCAGTAAGATAAGCATCACACGATAATAAATAATGCACACTGCAGTTCTGCACCCCTACCCAAAAGTACTATATAACCATGTAGTCAGGAACAACCAAGGGTGTAGGTAGACATACACAGTACAGAAATATGTCCAGTCATCCTGAGCAGACTGTGCTAATGCCAACACAAACCACAAACTGTTCAGATTTAACTTACTAATGACAGTATAGCAGTTCACAAACAGTGCATGTGCCTGATATTCATAATTGGTAGTACAATATACTTAGATGTCCTCACCACTCTCTCAGGGGTAGAAGGTTTCAAATATCCCACCTAATATATTGCATATGCACAGCTGTTGCTGGTAAAGAAATGGGCAGCTATGGACCTTCTCCACACCCATTGTGTACATCCCAAGCTAGTTTCCCTACTGTCTTCCCCTCTTTGAGCACCCCTTATCACCACATTCCTATCTCTCCATTTACTTTTCTGTCAAAGACATGAGCGTGGGGGATAGCGGGAGTGAGCACTTGTAAACAATAGTAAGTGGGTTTGCACCAGTGTGCGCATGTGTGCACCTAGATTAGCATTGCCAAGATAAGATAAGCTCTGCCAAGCTTAGCTTACTATTGCTAACATAAAATGAGCTAAGCTAAGCTTAGCTTAGTATTGCTAAAATACACTAAGCTGAGCTAAGCGTTGCTTAGCATTGGTAAGCGTCACGCAAACCCATGCCAACTCGCTTACAACTGCTTCAAAGTGCCTTTGTCACTCTGTATGACAAGGCCCTTGTATTGCACAGCAGCAAAATAAAATACCCTTGTCCGTCTCAAACCCCACATCTTGGACTCACCAGTCTGCATGATGTATCACTAAGCCACAGCATATATACAATAACTTGGTGCTGAAAGAAATATAACATGCATTACAAGGAGTGCATGTAAAGGGAAAATAGGAAAGCCATAGGAATACATTGCAATAAAGAAATATGACATGCATTACAAGGACTGGATGTAAAGGGAAAATAGGAAAGCCATAGGAATACATTGCAATAACTACTGTTGTATGCCAGTTAATTCCCTAATTCCAAAAGAAAGTACATACTCCCATGTATCCAGTGTTAGCATTAGGAGGTGTGAATAAACTTACACACTGAGAAGAGTGTACTGGAAGAAGCAACAGTCAGGTTTCAGTACAACATGCATTTCACTGGCTACAACCCAGCTTCAGATATGAGACATATACCAACCTTCTGACTGACACAACAGTGTCCACAGCAAACAAGCATGGTCCACACCTTGCAAAACTGAAAGGCCTATGCCTACCTAACCTATAATTTTATAGCAGTGTCCTGAAATCACAGTGAGAACTGCAATTACCACACAGCAGGCTGCATGCAATTACTAAATGGTGGGCACCAATTGGTGCAGAGGCCATCACATGCACATGGGCAGATACCTACAAAAGCAGCTTGTACTTGCTGTCCACACATGCAATAATATCATTGCAGCAACTGGAGAGAGAGAGAGAGAGAGAGAGAGAGAGAGAGAGAGAGAGAGCAAACGAGAGAGACAGACAGACAAACAGTTGGAGAGACCAAACAAACAAAAAAAAAACAGAGGCGGTTGGAGACACCGACCAACCAAAACAAAAATTAAAACAAACAGAGGCAGTGGAGGACACCGACCTAAATAAATAAAAATAAAAAAACATCAACAGGTACAACAGACTGAGGTGAGACATACAAAGGTAAGGTATGTAACACAGATGTATTTGCTGGCATGACGTGTCTGAAGGGTAATCTACATTCTGTGAACACTCCTTATGTGGTAGCAGTACGTATATATATATATATATATATATATATATATATATATATATATATAGATATATACGTATATATATATATATATATATATATATATATATATATATATATATATATATATATGTGTATATGAAGATGTGCATAGGGCAAGGGACATACTGCAACTGTTAGTGAAGGCTGGACATATATATGTATTTGAAGGTTGCTATGTGCACATATCTATGTAGGTTGTAGTGTGTGGCATTGAAAACAGCAAGCAGTGCAGGTATATGTCATGTGGTGATTAAATGCTGTGGGACTGAGTTACAGCCAGTGAGGTCTGCTGTGGCTATACGGCCTGAGGATAGCAAAATGCATTCTGCACAACACTGTGCAATATTATTACATAATCGTATGTCTCACAACTGTTCCATAATTGATATTCCCACCATGAAAGGTGGCCAGTATATCTGCATATATGTGCATGTATATGTACAGCAGTGGTTGTTTACAAGTATGTGTATATATCTATATATATATATATATATATAGAGTATGTGTATATATATCTATATATCTATATCTATCTATATATATATATATATATATATATATATATATATATATATATATAACACATATATATATATATATATATATATGTATATATACATATATATATATATATATATATATATATATATATATATATATATATATATATATATATATATATATACATATATATATATATATATATATATATCTATATATATATATGTCTATATACACACACACACACACACACACACACACACACATATATATATATATATATATATATATATATATACATATATACATATATATAGAGATATATAGATATATACAGATTTATATGGATATGTATGGATAAATATATAGATATGTATGTACATACATATATATATATATGTATATTGTATTATATATATATATATATATATATATATATATATATATATATATATATATCTATATATAGTGAGAGAGGGAGACACAGGGTCAGACGTATTGCAACAGGTGCCTGGTGACCAAGGCATGGACTGAACACCAGTGTTGATACTGCAGTGCCATACCCCATTCCAAAACACTTTACCCACTACCAGATAGGTGGTTGCCTGACTAATGCTGAAGGTGTCAGAAGGGAACATGGGACACAGGTGGACTGTAGCCTCCCCTTTGAGATTCACAGATATTCCTCTGACAGATGAACAGATGCTGTATATGGCAGTTAACTGCTATCTGTACTGTATAATGTTAAGTGTGCCACATGACTTGCTCACACATATTGTTTACTTGTCTTCTAGGCTAATGGCTCATCACAGGAACCCCTGCTACACAGCTGCAGAGGAACAGGAAATCCACCACAGCCTGGTACAGCACTATACCCTGCTCTTTTCAAGGGCCAGCCAGCACCAGCAGGAGCATACTGCACTGTGGCCAGAACTTGTCCGTTGGGTAAATGACATAGGCATGCATAACTGGACATATGAGCAGGTATGCCATCACTGCAGTGATTTAATCAGACATGTCCAGCGGCGTGCGTTTGGTATCTACAGACAACAGCTTGCCACAGGTGGTGGGGTGGCCATACATCCCCCCCTCACCAGAGTGGAGGAACTGCTGCTAAATTTGGTGGCCCCTGGCCTACAGCAACAACAACATCTCACATGTGTCGTCATGGAGGCCGGAGCCACCCAGCATAGTGACATGGAGTGTGCAGGTAACATGCCCTAGCTGTAGACTACTGTTACCTGTATTGTTAGATTATGCATGTGTGAAATGTGAGATGTGTACTGTGTTTAGCAGTTGTGCTGCCTATTGTGTGCAATACTGATAATTTGAATAGTATCTGTACACCTATGCCTGTTGTTTTACTGTAGTTTGGCACACTCACAGTAGCAATGCCACAGGTGTGGCCACTGACAAACTGTGTCATATTCTTGTAGGTCCCTCTGGTGTGAGCATGGCAGACGTTACATGCTGGTGAGTGTGTTAACACTTTAAACTTGGTATTGAACTGTGCATGTCATAGGTGAGGTGTAGGACATGTACACATAACACACCTACGCATAATGCATGCTGTGCATGTTTGCTGTGATACGTGAAACATCTCAGTAATGTCAGTAGCTGCCTCATTCACATGCAATGCACAGAGAATCAGACACAAATGTGGCAACACTATACTGCACATTGGATAGGCATAGTTGACACACATGTACACAGCATAACACATTTGTCATATGCAGTACACCTCAACATGCTACACATAGTGTAACCGGACACCCACTGGCAGGTCACACTTCAGTATCCCACATATCATCCACACACCACACATACCATACCTGAGGGGTAGGGGCCTAGCATGGGGCTGTGCAACACTCCTCAACACATAACACAATCATGTTAGGCAATGCTCCCTATTGGACATCTCACACACCCTTGTGCAACATGGCTGTGTAATTGTGAACTTATCCACGGCACTGCGGTTCAGGTACAGATTGCTAGGTGGTGGTCTAACACACTTTAGTGGCCTTGAGTGACCACATGATGCATGATGATGATGGCTAATGGTACTACACCTCATACTGTTACAATGGTCATGTCCAGGATTGGTATCCCATCACGTATACATGCACCACCCATCCCGTGTGTGTACATAGCATGCATGTGCTATGCCTGTGTCCACAATTATCTGCTACAGACACAGACACTGCAATCAGACATGGAAATCCATGTGACACACAGATAACACATGCAGCCATGGTATGTTTACCTGTGTGTGATGGTGCACAGGACATTGCAGAGCTTATAATACTTGCACAGAAATGTCGTGTCCTTGTACACATTGTGTTCCAGGGTGTAGGCAATCACTGAACATGTACACACATGCACCACAGCCATGTACACTGTCATCAACTATGGCTGTCTACACCCACACTGCATGGACTTGAGCAACACTTATTCTGCATGCTGACACGTGTGCGTGACTGTTTGCCTTGTGATACTGTCACCCACCTTCAACCAGCATTGAGTATGATTTGGAAGTCTGCTGTGTGTGTATATCTGCTGTAGTGAGGAGGGTGCATGTGTTCCTGTGTTCCTGTGTGCCTGTGTGCCTGTGTTCCTGTGTGCATGTGTGCATGTGTACATGTGTGCATGTGTTCATGTGTGCATGTTTGCATGTGTTCATGTGTTCATGTGTTCATGTGTTCATGTGTGCATGTGTGCATGTGTGCATGTGTTCTTGTGTTCATGTGTTCATGTGTGCATGTGTTCATGTGTTCATGTGTCCATGTGTTCATGTGTGCATGTGTGCATGTGTTCATGTGTGCATGTGTGCATGTGCAGACCGTAACGTGTGTTTCCTGTCTTCCTGTCACAGGTGCTGAGGTAGGGCTTGGTGAAAGCAGCAGGCGACCTGAAGCCACTGCCTCGGATAGTGGTGATGATGAAACATGTATTTTGGCACAGGGAGATTTGACTGGGTCTGTCGTTGGTCCACCAATCGACAGTACACAGCGGTCAACCCCATCTATGCGCACACTCATACTGCCATTACATCCCTCAGCACCAATGGCCATAGGGGAGGGACAGCATATAGTTGGCATTGACCAGGAGAGTGTGGTACCCATGGCACGTGCATCCCCTCACAGCAGCCATTGCCATAGGCCTGCAATGGTACCACATAGGCGGAGGTCCAGGGGTTCTTGGGGGAGCATCACTGGATGTATTGCCCCTGGCAGGCATGCCCTCACAGGTCTTATGACGACCACTATGTTCTAGGCTGTAATGCAGGCTCAGGCACGTATGGAACAGTACACCAGGCAGGGACTTAGGGTGCAGAGGGCACATAACACCGCTATCAATGACAGCATCCGTGACCTTGCCAGTGCCATCTGGACATACACCGAGGTCATTGACAGATGTTGGGTGGAGACAATAGATGCTCTCCACAACATGTCTTCCTCAAACCAGGACCGTGCAGGACAGTTGCGACGTTGAAGCGGGCACATGCCAGCAACAGCAACAGCTGGCAGTGGTCGCAGATGGCCCACAGCTCAGAGCCGCTCCCATAGTGGCAGTACCAGCCCCAGTAACGCTGGGGCTGGCCTGTCCATTGTCCATCCCAGTAGACCATGTGCACGTGGCTCTGGCCAGTCCCAGCAGGGACATGGGTCCAGTCATCATACCTCTGCTTCTGGTGACACTACCCAGTCAGGGTTGGTACCTGATACCATCCGTAGCACCCCTGCCAGGCACAGGTACTGTGTCCATAGCCGGAGACAGTGATCTGTACAGTCAAGCAGGTACAGTCTGTGGCTGTCCCACAAACCACCGTATATGGCAGCCACATGGTGGAGCTGTGTGCATGCAGACACACACACATTAAGCAAACAACTAGGGCTCACACATACACACACATTACATCAACTTTGGCCCATGCTGTACTGTTGTCCCACACACAAACACACACACACACACACACACACACACACACACACACACACACACACACACACACACACACACACAGACAGACATGATGATTGGATGGGTCAATGTCAGGCTCTGGCAAACAACAAAATGCCCTGTGCATATGATGATACCTGTGCCGCCTCCTGTCATCTGCATTATCGATGGAGGGACAGGCTAACATGGTGCTGATGCACAGGGTGACACTATAGCAGTGTAGCAATAATAACGAGTTGTCATCAAGGAAGTCTAACTACATCCTTGTAGGTATATATGAGCAGACATTATGCATCAAAGCTCTGTTTGTCAATGTAGCATTGTTTACACCACTGTTAGGTCTGAGTATGTATTATCCACCCATGTGCCACTTGGCTGATTTGTGATGTGTTGCCAGCATGTGTTAGCGAGTGGACAGTACGTGTGTGATGTGTGCAGTACAGATTAGCAAGTGTACATCTGTGAAAATGGTGGGTGTGCACTGTCTGGATGTATGTGCATAGTGGACACATGGGATGTGTGGCATACCCTTTCGTACACATCATTAACATCCCATTGCATCTTTCAATGGCCAGTATGCATTCTACTACAGTTATGTACTGACATGGGTAGACGTGTGTATGACATGGGTTGACACTATGCTGCGGGTGATACCGTTAATATCAGTCAATGATTTGCAGTCTGATAGTATACACAACCTCAACAGCATGACTATAAGCAATCATTGGATGATGTCCTGACAATTGACACACAGTAGTAGGGAACCCAGTATCAATTGGATCCTTCCGGTGCTACCGTATAACACTAACCAGTGGTGATGACCACCACCCATTACTGTGACCACACCTGTGTGTCATATAGCCCCCTTAGGTACATGCAGACACACTAGGGATGTGTCCATCCAAATCTGGGAATGCATGGAATGGCCTACAATGCATTCCCTGGATGGGACGCATATCCTACACAAGGGTATCATACAGACAGATACCTGTTGTGTGATACATGTTGTATAGCAGTAAGCCGACTATGGCATAGTCATCTTCATGTACTATACATAGTATCCCGTCAGTACCACACCGGTGGTAGCCCTCAACATGTATGTCGGGTACCATTGTGTACATACAGACCCATGTTATGTCATGTGTCCCTTCGTATCCACATATCCATAGGTATTGTGGAGTCCCAAGGTGTATCACAGACATTAGAGGCCTGAATGCATATCCACAAGGCAGTCATACACCCATAAAGACTGTCCATTCTTGGTGGACTTTGTTGTGTATGACCATGTCTGACATATACCCCAGGCATATACCCTCACTCACACTACTCTTCAGTAACTGTCATGGGTGTGTGTGCCACAGATGACCTTGGTCACAGAACATGACAGTGGATGGCCATGTCACATACATACATATGTGACCTATGATCTGAGTAGCAGCAGCACATCCTGTCAATGGAAACAAATGTATTCATGTAGTATGCAGGCTTCACAACTATGTACTGATTGAGGGGACATGTACACATATATATTTGTCATGCAGATACCTGATGTCTGCAATGCACTTGCTGTTGTCATCATACTATGTCATACCATAGTAAAAGCAAAACCCACACGGTTTTGACCAACAGTGACACACACACAGTCAGTATTTGCAAGATTCAAACCCCTACCTAACAATGTTATGATACTAGAGAGTGATGCATTAACAGGGTGCACTATTTGCTTTATTGGCTGGTTTGCCTTCTCCTGCTGTATTTGTAGGATGGTGACATCATCAGACTTTCCAAAGAGGAATGTACATCTTCTAGTGTGTTTTCCCAGTCTCCAAAAAGAGCACTCCTTTCAAAGACAATTGCACACATGAACACACACACCCAACCCACACACAGTTAGCATTTGTAGGATTCAACCCCCTACCTATCTATGTTATGATACTAGAGAAAGAGAGACACTAGCACGGTGTGCTATTTGTTTTACTGGTTGGTTTTTCTTCTCCTGCTGTATTTCTAGGATGGTGACATCATCAGTTTTTCCAAAGAGGAATGTACATCTTCTAGTGTGTTTTCACAGTCTCCAAAAAGGGAACTCTTTTCAAAGACAATTGGACACATACAGTCAGTGTTTGCAGGATTCAAACCTCTATCTATTTATGTTATGATACTAGAGAAAAACGCATTAGCATGGCACGCTATTTGATTTACTAGCTGGTTTCTCTTCTCCTGCTGTATTTCTAGGATGGTGACATCATCAGTCTTTCCAAAGAGGAATGCATATCTTTTAGTGTGTTTTCACAGTCTCCAAAAAGGGCACTCCGTTCAAAGACAATTGCACACATACACCCCCCCCCCAACACACACAGTCAGCGTTTGCAGAATTCAAACCCCTACCTATTTATGTTATGATACTAGAGAGAGACGCATTAGCATGACACACTATTTGCTTTACTGGCTGGTTTCCCTTCTCCTGCTGTATTTATAGGAAGGTGACATCATCACACTGGACATGGTGATGTGTGTACACTTTGTTTTATGCCATTTCAGGAATGGTCCATGTGGGTTAGCAGGTGTCAACAGCTTGAACATGACCTCAGTATCCTTACCTTGTGTGATCTATCTGTGGACACATTGACATTCCGTCATATGTCAACACATATTTATGCACAGCTTCTTGGTTTTGTGGATACTACATGTGTCTGGGATGTTGATAAAGGGCTATTCAAAGTCTATGTGACGCATGTGTAGATGTGTTCATTGATGTATGTCCTGGGTGGCTG
This sequence comes from Protopterus annectens, assembly GCF_019279795.1. NCBI lineage: Eukaryota > Metazoa > Chordata > Ceratodontiformes > Protopteridae > Protopterus > Protopterus annectens. The sequence goes on along the minus strand of NC_056739.1, from coordinate 1,029,839,222 downwards.
CCTTGCAAACAGTCTAGCATGTTTGGGAACCATGATCCGTACATGAACATACCACAGTTGGTAGGGTTGTGTGTGTGTGTCAGCTTCCAATAGCTCTGTTTATGACTGCAACCATGATGGACTCCATGACCTTGCAGATAAGACCTCATAGGCATACTGGACTTGACTTCCCATGGTGTGTTGTGCACCAACACTTGTGGGGAGTGCCATATGTAGCTGGGACACATTCAACGGTTCCACATCCTGTGTAGGGGGTGCGGCTCAGCTAACTGTTCAAGTGCATGATCTGTTTTTCTGTAGTTTGTGCATGACACATATTGGGAATCAATGTATTCCACCTGCTGCCATGCTTTTGGCAGTGGGGTAGCTGCTCATCCATTCTACATGTGATATCTCCTGGTATGATGATGTGGACTATTGTCAGTAGGGTATGGGTATATACATATGGGCCTGTCTGTCATGATGTTGGCATTGACACTCAGGTACAGTTGGCCCTGACTCAGTACATATATGTGTGTACATTGATATTTATGACATAGCTGAAGGAGGTGCCATGATTCAGTCTGGACTCCTTCACAGCTCCTCTTTACAACACACTAACGAACATGAGCACTAATCCCTGTTATACTCTTTTACACGCTTAACAGCCTACTGATCCTTTGTAATCAGGCTACAGAGTATGTCATGATAATATCCTGGCATGTCCAGGGGTCGGTTTTGTGTGTACTCTTCAGTCCAGCTGGTGGATATTGTGATATTGACACAATGTCACATCTGCCTCATGTACACAGACAACCCTCTCCTCCTCCCAACAAACTCAGATGTATGTGTGAGATGCACCTATATAGACATACAGGGAGCTGAAGTCTCTCGACCCATGACTGGCACAGTGTATCAGGTGGTGAAGGTAACCACACACACCACATATCAGTCTCACATATCCTCTAGCAACAGCACTCAAACCACATTAGCACACATTGACATACTCGGATGCTGTAAATGTACTCTACCTAAGCAGCAGAGGCCTCCAAAGCAGACACACACACACCTGCTACCCCACTACAATACCCACATATCACTAAGTTCACAATGTCTGTGTGCCACAAAGTCACTGCCCTTTGGGCTAAACAACACACCTAATACAGTTGTAATAGGCGACACTTATGTTCAGACACACTGACGTACCACTCACCAGCCCTGACAAGGGAATAGTCACTTTGGGCTGTCTGTTGGGTGCCAGGATCTGCCACATAACACAGGCAGTCAGGTCACTCCAAAGCAAGTACAAGACTGGCACCATCATTGCCCATGCTGGTGTGTGTCACCTCAGACGTTACTCCCTGGACCACATGACATGATACACAGAGGTACACTCTGATCATGTAGCCCAGGTCAGTATGACCCTGACCTTGTCTAGCATCTTACACCCACCAATTATGATGTCACAGTATATGGACACACATATCACATTTAACAGTTGGCTAACAAATTTGTTTCATTCATAGGGGATACAGTGTCTGTCAGCGTATGGTGACATGCTCAACTTGCCACGTAGCTTCACTATGGACAGCTTGCACCTGTCACCCTTGGACTTTGGTATGCTGGCTAAGGCTCTTGCTACCACCAGAGTGCCTTTTTTACACAGGGCTCAGAAGACAAACCCACCTCCATAGACAGTACAGCTTAAATGAAACTAAGGGTAATGCTGCTCAACAACAGTTGTGTTAACCTCATATTGTGGCCACTCAGGACTCTCCTCAGTATAGAGGAGAGCAATATCTGTGCACTGACAGACACCTGGTTCAGGCTCGCTTATGCACACCAGCACTACTAGGTTATGTTCCATACCATGCTGTCTGACAACAAGACTTGGAACAGACAACACAACTAGGGGGAGTATCCATATACATCACAGATACACACACCTCCAGGTTAGTAGCACTGCACAAAGCATCACAGACCATACATAGACAACTACCATTGTGCAATACTGCCTTTCAGTTTGTTGTCTGCTACAGAACACACTCCCAAACTCAAGAACCACACTCGGCTTTTGTGGGAACTATGGAGAATATGCAGGTCCCCACAGACACCATTATATTGTGTGACTTCATATACACACATATTGACTGGGGATACTACTCAAGCCCCGACAACCTCACCCAACAGTCACTACAATTTGTGGACTCATATGCTTTGGCACAACCAGTCAGCACAGCCACAAGGGGGAAAACATATTGGACCTGCTCATCACCAACATGGGGATTCTATGTTCCACACCAGTGATATACCCCTCATTGGTAAGGTCAGAACATACATGTATCTCACAGGACATACATATACCCTCCACACACCCATCCTGGGTAATCTTGGTGAACTTCTCATGAGCCAACATCTCACTTCACCGTAGCAAGGTGGTATCCTTCAGAGATCCTGAGACAGTGACATATATGGCTCACACTGCTGCATCCTTTACATACACATTCTATGGACACCTACTGGACTGCATGGATTGTGCTCTCCCAATTAACAACAAGACCCACTACTACAATGGCAGGGGACCTGTCTGGTAGACCCCAGCCATTAATAAGCTGTACAACGTCAGGAGGATGCTACTACATGATAGAGCACAATCCCAGACAGGGAAGACATCTGTGATCTGTACTAGGAGACAGCTACAATCACTCATGGACTTTTCTAAGGGCCGCTTCTACCAGACAATTGCACCTGACATGTAGGACCATCACACAGCCTTCTTCAGTTATGTCAGGAACCTGGGTGGACACTCACTGATATGCTGTGAGTTACTGCATACTGAATAAACCTACCCTGAACCCACTGGCATTGCCTACATCCTGGCAAACAGGTTCAGTGCAGATGTCTCCCACCCATCCCCCCTAAGGAGCAACTATCCATCCCAACAGAGTATAACCTCCCTGACATCACACAGTAACAGGTGAGTGCTGCCCTCCGCACAGCGTACATCACAGTAGCAATGTGACCAGATGGTGTCCCAGCCTGCATCATACACGAGCATCATGAGAAACGCAACCCTCACATTACATCACTGTTCAATATCGGAGTTACCACAGGATATGTACCCAAGGAATGGCATAATGCGACAGTGGTCCTGCTCCACAGAGTTGGTGCCACAACGGACCACAGACAATATTGCCCTATAAGCCTATGTGGCCTGTTCTGCAAAGCTATGGAGCATATTGTCATAGGAATCCTACACATAAACATCGGGAACCTACAGACACTGTGTCCTACTAATTTCAGCATTGTTGTGGCCAGATCTTGCCTCCTGAACCTGTAGGTATTCTTTAAATGGCTAACAGGTCCATCGACATAGAGACGGTTATCCACACAGCCTACCTGAACCTTGCAAAAACATTCAACACAATAACCCACTGGGCAATTATGCATAGGCTCACCAGCGTCAATTTGGACACATATCTCACACAATGGATTGATACCTAGATCAAGGATAGCACCCACATGGTGAGGATTGCAGGTGCCATGTCTGACTATACACTAGTTACACATGGCATCCCACAAAGCTTGGTCCTGGGATCTCTCTTGTTCAGTATATATTTGTCTTACGTACAGGCTTTCACAGGGGGAATATGGCTGATCATGTTTGCACTTGACTGCAAACTGGGTGCCATTATCAACTCTCCAGCTGCCACATGCATAGTCAATCAGGGTCTCACAAAGATGGATGACTGGTGCCTGAGCCATGGCCTACAGCTAAATGCCATTAGTTGCATAGTCATCCCCTTTGGGAGTAACAACATGCCCACACATTACCACATAGGTAGTACTCCATTACATATGGTAGGAGTTGTTAGGGGTTTGGGGACATCACTTGTTCGTATTGTCGCCTTTAACATTCACATTGCCAAAGTGGTTGGACACACCTGCTATATGTACCACCTTATCCCATATGATTTCACATCTAGATCGAGTGAGGTCATTGTGCCCCAATACTCATCACATCCATGCTTGGTTACAATGCCACATTTGGGGTGTACCTTACCTGACACCTGCAGCAACTGTACTGGCCATGGACGGTCCTCACCAAACAGATCTAGGGACTCACACAGATGTCCTGTATAGTTCAGATGCAGTAACTCCAGCTCTACTCAGTCGCTTACCACCTACTCAGATATGATGTGTGCCTGTTGTTTACAGCTATACCCAATCCAGTATTACTGGACATGCTCCACCCCAGGATATCCAACTCCCTTGGAGCTACACACTGCAGGGACGTATACCTCAGCACAGATGATAATAGGACATTGTGGAGGGACAGATTCTTATCCCAGAGGCTCCACTCACTACAGAATGTAATCCCAGTTTCACATAGGCAGAGCCACCCACTTTACCACCTAATGGAGACATCTTGACGACTGTATGGGTGATTGTATATTTACCCCTGGGATATCCTCTGTGTCCCTGCTAGACAGAGGCACACTAGCATAAACATACATGGGCTATCATGTGTGACCTACTATTCACACACTCTGGCTAGGTTTGTACATGCCCTAGGGCAGATAGCCTAGTATCGACCTCTGAACCTATGCTTATGTTCATGATGCACAATGTTTATTGCTGATACTGTTTGCAGGTCTTTATCATCTTTGCTTTACCAGTTTCCATGAAGAACTTCAGTATCTGCAGAACATATTTGATTATGTCAGGGTTCCACTATATTATAGATGTGTCTGTTGTCATATAACTGTGTGCACAGGGCAGATTACTGTATAGTGACAGGTTCCTGGGTTAACACATGCAACTGCCAGATATGCATGGCCCACTGCTGTACTCAGACATAGCTTACATGTGTGAGCATGCCCAGTTCTGACATTACATGTTTTGTTGCCTGACATTTGTCTCATTTATTCGTGTGTGAGCATGCCCAGTGTGAACCTTCAGTATGTTGCCATCTGAGGTCCACTACATTTGCTGATGTGTGCGAACATGACAAATATTAACATTTATACTGTGTGTTGGAAGTCAGGTTCTGTTCTCACTGCAGGACTCACTTTTGTGTCATAACTCAACAAGGATTATGCTGTGCCTGCAGTGTTTCCATGGAATACTTTGCATAGACTTATCAACATTTCATCATACAGGTAGATCACTGCAATGATGTCATGGTTTAGTAGTTCAGTACTTTGGCTATAATGCACAGTATCCTGGGTTCGAGGCCCATCACTGCTTTAGATTTTCATACTGAGCAGACCAGACTGCTTAAGGGCCTTTTAAGCAAATATGAGCATGTTGGCTTTTATTCAGCTATGCCCTGCTTAGACCAGGCTTGTCCGACATTGCTCAATATTCACCAACATTGCTGGACATTGCCCAATATTACTGAACATTGACCACAGTTGTGCTAGTTGGTGTGTGCGATTTTGTTTGCATATACTACATGGTGGTAATTGCTGTTTAGCACTGCTTTATATTGCTTAACACATGACATTCATGTCTTAGGTGGTGCTGCAGGGCTGCCTATGTCAGATGCACATACTACACTCCCTGCACATGTTTGGAAGCAGGTAGTGTCAACTTAGGCATCCCTTTTACTTTATGTGCGAGTCGGAGAGGGGTATCATTTCCAGAGTTCCTACTGAGCCAGTGTATGTGCTATGCATTGCCTCTTTGCCAAGGCCAAAGCATACTGGGCATGTCTCCTTCTGCCTGCTGGGGCAGGCTCAGGTAGTTCCTCCTCCAAGTCACACTCTGCATGTGATGGCCTTGGCAATGGTGGGGGGCTGTTTGGCCCAGGCCTATGCTGGTCCTGCTGCAGCTGTTTTCACAGGATCATATTATGTGGCATAGCACATACCATGACAATTTGGGTACATGTAGTTGATGAGTACTGCAAGGCTCCACCAGATGTGTCCATGCACCAGAACCGTGACTTGAGCAGCCCAAACACACGCTTGATTACATTACGTGTTTGTGCGTGTGCCTCATTATGGCATTCCTGTTCAGGTGTGTGTGCATTTCTGATGGGTGTCATCAGCCACAGCTCCAGTGCGTAGCCAGCATCCCCCACTAGGTGACCATGTGGGATGTCCCCATTGGCAAATGTCTGGTACAGCTGCGTCAGATGCCAGATATGGAAATCATGGTAGCTTCCTGGGCAGCCTGCACACACATTCAGTATTATGCCCTGGGCATCACACATGACCTGGCAGTTGATGGAGGGGAAGCCCTTGCGGTTAAAGCAGACCCTACCCCGCTTTCCAGCTGGTGCTTTGATGCGTATGTGCGTGCAGTCTACTGCACCCACTACCTCAGGGTATTCTGCTATTTGCTGGAAGAGACGTATATTGCTGGCCAATACCTCACGGGAATTGGGGAAATATACATGATCACCGACATGTGCTGACATGGTATCCAGGAACTGGTGCAGTACCCTGGATGCTGATGCCTGTGATATCCCCATCATATCACCAGTTGGTCTCTGGAAGGTACCTGTTGCTAATATTATTAGGCCAACACATACCTTTGTTTCCACTGGGATGGGTTCCCCTCTGTTGATTCTGTGTGTGAGGCGTGGCCTACACAGCTTAACAATTTGCTGCAGGAGGTCTCTGTCCAATCTATAGCGCTCCACTATCTCCAGCTCATGTAGCCCCTGGTAGGTTACCCTGGGCCTGTACACTCTTCTCTGTCTCCTCAGTGTGGGTTGTCCAGCAGCATTTCCATTGTCACCACCCTCAGCATGTTGCATATTTTTTCTATTTTGAAAATCAAATTTATCATCAAACACAAGGTATTGCCATGGGTGCTCCTTTTGCACCCATGTATGCAAATATATTTATGGGATTGGTTGAAAAGGAATGTATCTATAGTATAATATTTTTTAAAAAATATGTAAAATCATATTATAGATGCATATATGATTTAATTTTTTTATGTGATGGTGGTAGGGACTTGGTAACCAACTTTGTAGAAGACATTCAGATAAATAGGTTTGGTATAAATTTTGATGGTTTACAAGTTGGCAATCAAGTCTTTTTCTTGGATATTAATTTGTTGGGAGTTATAGGTAAAAATATTAGCACTAGTATATATAGGAAATTTGGAGTAGTAAATAATTTTGTGATGGGAAATAGTTGTCATCCTAAACATACTTCGGAATCTTTACCCTCTGGAGAATTTTTGAGAATCTGCAGACTTTGTAATGAAGACTGGATACTTAGAAAAGAATTAGAACTTACAAAATTGATGTTCAAAACTAGAAAATTTGATGAAAATATTATTAATAGAAGTGAACAGAATATATTAAATGTTAGGTATAAAAATAAGAAAGTGTTAAATAGGAATAATGTTAGTAAGGATGATAAAGCAGACAATTTATTTTTTGTTTCCAAATATAATATATTAAGTGACAATATTAAATATTATATTTCTCATTTTTGGGAATTTTTAAAAAGTTTTAAAGAATTAGATAAATTGACACTAAAGAAATTATTTTTTTCATATAAGAGAGGAAGAAGTATCAAGGATATGGTTGTGTATACTAAATTTCAAAGACCAGGGGTTCGGTTAAATCAGCAGATCCATATGAAGGGTACTAAGCCATGTGGCAAATGTATTGGATGTACATATATTGTGAATTCTTTTTTATATATAAATAATATTAGATTTGAATCAAATGGAGTATTTAATTGTCGTACAGAGGGAGTTATTTATGCTATCAAATGTACTTGCAATATGTTTTATATTGGGCAAACAAAGAGAATGTTTAAAACACGCCTATTAGAATATTTGAGAGACATAAGGGTAAATAAAATGGAGATCCCCTTGGCTCTTCATTTTAATAAATATCATGATGGAAGTACAGAAAACTTAAAAGCTATTATTTTACAACAGGTAGATATGAAATATTTAGATGAACAAATGTGTAGATTAAAGCTTTTAAGAAAAGAAACAATGTTCATTTTGAAATTCGATACATTAACTCCAAAGGGTTTAAATGCGGAATGTTGCTGGAAATGTGTTATATGAATTTAATGGATGTCACTTTAAAATTTGTTTCTACAAATATTTTAATTGTTCAATTGATAATTGTTTAATTGTTTTATTGATGGAGCTGGGACTATATAAGGTTTTAGATAATGCTATGTATTACTCCTTGAAGGCTTATTGTGGCTGAGGCGCTAGAGAAATAAATTTGCTTATCTGGCTTTCGCTGTGTGGTTTTCTTATGTTGCATATGTCGCCTTATAACAGCAATGGCAGCCCCTAACATTTCTTTGTCTCAGTAAAGCTTTTTCAGTTTTCATTTCTATTAGCTTACTGCAGTGTCTGCTGTGAGAAACATAATGGACTGTTGTTGGCAGAGTTTTAAGTGCTAGGCTGGGCTGGGTTAGTGTACTACCTGTTTAATTGCCTGATTCTGATTGTTTTCACCTGCTAGCTCTGCTAGTACTCCCTGGTTAACTTCCTACTATTTGTTGTGCTTCCTTTTCCCTTTCTGTTTCCTCAGGGGGGGCAGCACAGCGCACACAAGTGCAAACACGTGCACAGCAGCTAACACGCGCGCACACATGCTTACACTTACTAAAACTTGCTTATTCGGGTTAAAACACGTGCACACCAGCGCAAACGTGCTTACAACTCTTTACACAGCCTTATGCATGCTTATTCTGGCTTAAACGTGCACAATCACGCTTACACACGCACACTCTGTCTTACTCGGGTTTACACGCACGCACACGCGCGCATGCACGTTCAGCAAGAAACTTTGGTGTTATCCATGGTATTCACCTTCCATTTCTTGGCTTTCCCTAGCCTACCTGTTGACACACCTCTTTCCATGATGTCTAACTGACAGGGGACACATGCCACTCTGTTCCAATGAGCTTCACTTCTTTCATACATACTCCCCTCGTGATGTCACCTATCTTCTACTCTGTTACTCCCCATATCCTACTCCTACACTCCACTGACTGTGCTCATTTGCTATGTAAACTAGCGATTCACTATCCTAACACTCATTTACATAGGATTGCCTACTAATGCTTGGTTACATGTCTTAGACTGAGCTTCCCCCCTTAGCAACCTCTACTCGGTGGCCATGTTGTCTTCAGCCTGCCATTCCCTTGCATTGTACATTAACAATTTCAATAAAATCTACATTTGTGGGTTAGCATTTTGAGTATTCTGGGTTTTAGAGTGCAGACCATTTGTGTGGCGCTGCGCTATGCTTAAACATCAGAAATCGGCAAAAAAAAAATATTTTTGTTTTAATTTTGCATCAGGGAACATTTCCAATGGCCGTATATTTGGTCATTGTAATGCTTCCTGCACTGGATGCAACCTTTATTTGGAGCTGTAATGGCTCCATTTTGCTATTTGCAAAACGGTACTCAGTTGTCAACTGAGTACATTTCTGCAAATAACACTGCTCTTACTCGGACAGTTTTGGGTTTCCTGAATCGCAAATCTACCTCATTTTGCATGCCTTTCACCTGCAATTGAGGTGATTTGCATATCTCAGCCCTGTCCGTGTAAGAGCCGTTTTAGGAGCTCTCTTACACGCCCCTACAGGCTGTTCCTGGATAGCTCGTCAGACATGATGGCTGCATGGAGTCTTACTCTACTCTTAGACTCCGTGCAAGCCATTGTGAATCCAGCCCATTGTGTGCCCAAGTTAGACTGTAATTTTCAAAGCACATACTGGGTTGCATTGTTATCAGTTTCATATGACTATTTATCTAGGCGCATGGATACATTATTTACTTTCTCCATTTGTGTCCAGTTTATTTCATTATCTTCCATTTCTATATTCATAGTAACAGATTTAAATGAAAGAGAAAGAAAATGAATATAATGTTATTGAAAGTTATGACTTTACTCTCTTCTCTCCCCATAGCCGCAAGCAGTCCTGTAATGTGCTATGGCCATCTAGGCTTTTTACCAATACTCCTCATCTGCAAAGCCCACAGATCTACCCTGCCTAGGACTACCTGCAGTCAAGTCCCTTTATGGGTGCCTTCCTCCCATTGAGAATAGCTAAAGCTTTTTACCAATACTCCTCATCTGCAAAGCCTACATATCTGCCCTGCCTAGGACTACCTGCAGTCAAGTCCCTTTATGGGTCCCTCCCTCCCATTGAGAATAGCTAAAGCTTTTTACCAATACTCCTCATATCATCTGCAAAGCCCACAGATCTACCCTGCCTAGGACTACCTGCAGTCAAGTCCCTTTATGGGTGCCTCCCTCCCATTGAGAATAGCTGAAGTACGCACTACTAATTTTCAGTAGCTAATTACCTGCACTGTTGCTGTGCTCTTGGCCATCTCCTGCATATTTCTGGACTGCTCCCCACTCTCCTTCTACCCTACTCCCCTCTTTCTCTCTCTACCTATATCTAACCCTCCTACCCTTACAACATCTCTGCCTGTTGTCCCCCCCTTGACCCACTCACTGCTTTTTCCTCCTACTCTATACAGTTCCCTCTAAGCATCTGTAGCCTTTTGCCCATTCTTGTGTTTCTGCCTGCTACTTTCTTTTGTCAAGGTTTCACTTACAATAACCACTGTGTGCTGCTCTACCCACCTCTGCCTCTCCTCCTCCTGCTTCCCTATTCCTACCTGCTTACTGATTGTTTTCATAGCTTTCGCAATGGGTGTTTGCCCCACTCGAGTTACTATACGGCTTGTGCATCTGCAGTTTCTCCTTTGGCTATTCTACACTGTTGCTCTACAACCTCCTCCACCCCTTTTTTACATCTTAGCTGATCTGCTGATGCTGTTTTCCATTTCTATTCCTCTTTCTATCATCTCCTTGCATTTCCTCCCTCCTTATGGGTGTTGTTGTAGACTACCTGTAATGCCGTGCGCCTTTTAAACGTTTCCTGCGATTCCCTCATGCCTTCTTTATTCTCTTCTCTTCCCGTAACCCACAAGTGGTCTCGTAGTGTGCTATGGCCATGTAGGTGAGTGAAATAAACATGTACCTTTGTTTTTTTAAACTGAAAAACTCTTTTTTTTAAATAACGTGTCTACTACGCTGCTGATGCAGCTTATATGTTTGAAAAGTCAGCAACTGCTGAAACACATTGCATTTATGCTGCATTCTGCTTGTAAAATATAAATTAATGTGTTGAGGTCTTCTAGGTGAGTGTATTGTATAATTACATTTGCTATTTTTAAACTGTAAAACTCTTTGTCAATAACACATCTGCTAAGCTGCTATTTCAGTGCATAGGCTTGAAATGTCGGCACAAAACCTCTTCCTCCAGTTCCACTATAGATTGGATCCTCACTAACTCCCCTAACTTCTACCATAATCCACCTACTTTACCTGACTTCTTAAGTCAATATCTTCCTTTCACCATTCTAAGATACTCTACCCAACTACCCAGACCACACCTTTACAGAGGCTGTCATAAACTCTCCAAATTTAATATCTCCCAATTCAACTCCAAACTGTCTCGTATTGGTCCGTCCTCGATGACACAGTGAGTAAATTTAATAGCATTTTCTTGGACACCCTGAACTCTCTTGCCCCCTCTAGGAGTCCCCTGGCTTTCTAAAGATATTAGATCCATAATGCATAAAAGAGACATCGCCTGGAAGGCCTGGATCAAAACAAAAACAATATCCCTACTACAAAATTACAGAGAACTGCAGAATCTTGCCAAGAAACTAATCAATAAGGACAAAAAAATCTTACTACAGCTCTCCCCAAATCAATAGCATATCTGACCCTCAAAAGTTTTGGTCATCCCTAAACAAACTTCTTTCTTCTGGCTGCCCTTCCAACCCCTCCGCTTCCCAAATAAACCTCCTTCAGAAACAGCTACCCTCCTCAATAACCACTTCATTGACACAAATCAAAAACTCACTACCTCCAGCTCTAACACAACTGCCCTCCCTACACTTTCTAACCCACCCAACACAAACCTCTTCTCCTTTCAGCCTGTTCCGACTGCCTACATCAAATCTCTACTTCTGAAGCTTAAACCCAGCTCTCCCTCCACAGATAATCTTCCTTCCTTAAACTAGCTGCTGAAGCTATAGCCTATCCTGTATCCATACTAATTAACAGAGCCATTCAAGAAGCAACTGTCCCTCTCTTATGGAAATCCTTCTTCACCATCCACTTGCACAAAGGGGGGAAACTCAACTGACCCATCCAACTACAGACTCATCAGCATCCTATCCCCTCTATCCAAGATACTCAAAAAATGCATTCACTCACAGCTTATTAACTAACTCCTACAACAAAACCTCCTTACTCCCACTCAACATGGCTTTCAGCCAAACCATAGCACATCTACTGCCCTCTTTTCATTTACTCATACTATTGCTGAGACCTGTGACAATAACCAACTCATATCCTGCCTTTTCCTCGACCTCTCTAAAGCTTTTGACATGGTCTCCCACCCTATCCTCCTATCTAAGCTATCCAAGCTCAGCCTATCTCCTGCCACCCTATCCTGGTTCTCCAGCTACCTCTCTGGTAGGCTGCAAACTGTCGGATGGCTCTCATCCTGGTCTCCCTCCATACCAGTCACAGCAGGTGTTCCACAGGGTTCTATCCTAGGCCCCTTTTTGTTTAATATTTTTACTAATGAACTGTACACATCCTGCAAAAAATCTGCCTTAATCCAATATGTTGATGATTCAACCCTCATCTCCATTGCTAGCAACATCTTTGAACTCCATACCAAAATACATGATGCCTTTCTATCCATTGAAAAGTGGCTATCAGACAATCATTGCATCCAGAAACTAGGCCTGCTTTATCATAACAAAAAATTTCTAACTCCCAATGTTACACTCTCCCTGGCACAGGCACTTCCACTCCCCTCCCTTTTTTATGCTGCCCCTGTCCTAACTAACATTCAGTCCACAACTCTGCCCAAACTACAACAAACATACCAAAATTTTGCAAGGTTTATCACCAACTCCCCTTACAACTCCCACCATTGCTTTGCACTCAGCTCCCTCCAATGGCTTGAACTACCCCAACTACTCCTTCAGTCACAATTCTAAATACACTCTGTACTATATAAACCTTCTTCCTGCCCTGGTCTTTCTTCCCTGGTATCCACCTACACCCCCTCTTGGACCATCCGCACCTCCAACCAGCAGCTCCTGGATATCTACAAGCCAAAGAAAAATGTGGAAAACCTACTCTATAAATGTTCTGTAGGCCAAGGTTGGAACAAACTTCCTTTAAACATACTCTCCATTATCTACTCATTACACTTCAAAAAAGGGCTCAAACTCTACCTGCTTAACAACAAAACTTGTCCGTGTCAGAACCCTACCTAACTCCTCATCTTTTTTTCATTGCATTCCCTTCATATGTCCACTTGTTTTAGCCTCAAAGTTTTACTTTGTAACCTACTGATATTTATCCAGAAATTGCAATCTTTAAGCATTGATAGCTTATATATTTCAATCTGACTTTGCTATTTATGTGCAATGCTACTGCCTATTTCTTTCTGCTGTTTTTTCTCTCTACTTTGTTTTTCATTTTTTTTACCTCTATTGGTAATTATATTACCTTGGAGTATAAATCTGTATAATAATGTACATTGTTTTTGTAACAGGAGCTTTTCTCCTTGGGCCTCCACTGAATATGGGCTACTAGCCCAGCTGGACTAACCCGGTTAACAAATGTCAATAAATAAATAAATAAATAAAAATGTGTGTTCTATAATTTGTCAACACAAAACTAATAACTGAAGACATAAAACACCAAAATCAAATGCTTAATACTCAGAAATAGAAAACATGTAAAATTGCAGGTTTCTTTTACAGGGTAAGCCCTTCAAGCCCCAATGCACCCCTCAAAGTTGGAGGCAAGCTCCCCCAAACCACTTAACTTTTTGTCACTCTCTCTATGTACATACATATATATATATATATATATATATATATATATATATATATATATATATATATATATATATATATATCTACTCATGCCTACCATGGTTTGTTAAGTGTGGCAGTGTCATGCAACCATGGTAGGCATGAGTACCGGATTTGCATCTGTTACTCGGTAAACCTCCGTGTTTTGCGATGTCGGCGATGTGACTTGTCGGTGAAGTCACTGTCGCTGTTTTGAGTTGTCGATCAACTCATAGGGACCCATATATATATATATATATATATATATATATATGTATGTCTACACATAGACATATATAGATAGATATGTAGCAATCAACTACACAGTGACACAACCATGTCAAAAGGAAAAACTTCCCTAAACAAATCAATCACTCCTGGCACTGATTCCTTAGGGGAGAACAATCATTAACATTCTGTTTCTCGACATTTTATTTATTTATTTGTCTTTGCTTACCGGGAAAGTCTGACTGGGTAATACCCATTTTCAGTGGAGGCCCGGGGAGAAAAGCTCCATTGCATTGCATTATACTAAGTTGCAGTTAAACATGGAGTAGTTACATTTCTATTTACATTTATATACAAACAGTAGTTGCATTTATACATTCTAAGATTTTACAGAGGAGGAAGTTACCAAAGAGAAAGCCTGCGCACAACTTATTGGATTGTACAGGGAGCAGTTATGTATGAAAATTGTTTTGTCATTTCAGTGAGAGTTTGAGAGAATTCTTTTTAAGGAGAGCATTTTGAGAGTATTATGCTGTGAAGACAGTCTTAACATTGTGATGAGCATGTTCAGGACCAGGATTGGTTAAGATGTTTTTTAAGCAGTGGTTTAAATCTGTTGAGTTTGTTGGAGAGTTTTATTTGTGTGGGGACACTATTCCAGAGTTTAGCAATGCATTGGGAATAGAGCACTTCTCCTGCAACATTATTTGACTTATTTATAAGTAATAAGAATTTGTTACTAAAGCAGAAGTCCCTTGCTGGACAGTGGACCAGTAATAAGTTTTGTAGTGCAGGGCAATTTTCTGAATGACGAATGAGTTTGTGTGCTGCAGTTAGTTGTGAATGTGTTAGGCAGTTCTGTAGTTCAAGCCAGTTTAATTGCTTTAAGCTATGACAATGGTAGGTCTTATGAGGGAGACTGGTTGCAAATTTAGCTATTCTATTGTATTGGAGGCAAGTTCCTTTCTTTGGCTATCATTTAAGTTTGTTAGGCAGGAGCAACTTATAAGAGAGTCAGCAATAAGAAAGTGGTGTCTAGAGTTTTTTTGCAGTATCTGTAAGGAATCCATTGATCCTATAAGGGAACCCTAGCTGCTAGTGTGTAGATTTTATGGTGAGCTGTATATGGTGGTCATATTTAAGATTGTCATCTATTATAATGCAGTTTCAGTGACAACATTATTTCCTGACTTTGTGGTCAAAAAATGCTTTTGATTTTGGCACCTTTTTGAGGTAAAAAGCATTAACTTTGTTTTCTTGGAGTTGAGTAAGAGGTCTGATTCTTTCAGCCAGGTTTCTACAGAGCAGAAGGATTCTGGTAAATGTCTTGTTTATTGTTGAGGCTGCACATATTAATGTTGAGTCGTTTGCATATTGACCTAAACTAGCATGGTGAGTGGAGGTGCGAAGATCATTAATAAATATATAGGACAGGACCCAGGATAGAGCCCTGAGTGAGACCTATATAACTGGCTGAAAGGATGAGTAAGCTTGTTGCCATTTAACGGCTTGTTGCCTTCCAGATAGGTGACTAAAAAAAACACAACAAGGAGTACTGTCAAAGTCTAATTGAGGAGAGTTGAACTAGCAGTTGCTGGTGCAATACAGTATCAAATGCCTTTGACAAGTCTAAGAACATGGTGGACACAAGCAGGCCATTGTTTCTATGTCGGTTTATTATACTGGTAAAATGTAGTGTGCAGTGGTGGTGCTGTGCTGGGGACTTAAGCCATGTTGTGTTTCTGGGAGCAGGTTATTTGAAGTTAGGTACTGCATCAGCTGCATGTGGATGCATTTCTCTAATATTTTGTTGAGGGAGGAGAGAATTGCTATTGGTCTTTAGTTATTAAACTCTGTATATGTGCCACCTTTGTGCAATGGTATGATGTAGGTTTTTTACCACAGTGATGGGACATATCTTTTTGTTATGGACCTATTAATTAGCATGGGCACAGAGAAGGCTATGACTTCTGCAAACATTTTAGGTAGTCTGATGGCAGTTGGTCTACAGCTACAGAAGCAGTTTTTAGTTTAAGGATCAACTTATGAGTGAGGTAAGTACTGGAGTAAAACTTAAGAGCTGTGAATCATTTTGATTTGACAGGGGTAGAGAGAGGGGGCAGATGTATTAGTGTCTAAGAGAGATAATATTGATTGTATAAACTATGAATTAAACTGAGTGGGGATAGAGTCTGTCATATTGTCTGTTTTTGGAGAGGGAGTGGTGATCTGGCCAGAGTGAAGTACGTACCTTATTTAGTAATTACCAAAAATGTTTTGGGTTGTCTTTATGTTTGCCTTGTAGATTGACAAAGTATCTTTGCTTCTCTGTTTTGACATGAAGCTTTGCAAGGTTTCTAAGATGTCTAAATTGCTGGAAGGCATTTTGAGTTCTATTTTATACCAATTTTCCAGGCTTTTTCCCTTTTTGTCATGTTTTTTTTTTTTGTTTGGTTTGTTCGTCATGCTGCAGATTTGGACTGTACTCTTTTAAAGACTCTTTACTCATGTTTTATTTTGCAACTGAAACACCTGATGCATAAGGAATAGAAAGTATGTGACCTGTAGAGAAGTTGTTTAGTTGTTTTACCTTAATACTTAATGAAAACAAGCACACTCAGATGTGCCAGACAAGGCAGTTTGATTATACAATACATTTTTAATTATAATAAAGAAATTAATACAAAAGAATCAAAAACATTTTAATTTTTAAGTGTGCGAATATGCCATATGCAGCAAATTAGTTTAGAATTCTTAGGGTTTGATACGGTTTGGTAATAAAAAGGAACGTACAAAACTTTCAAACTATTAACAGAGCTGATGACTACAAAACTTTGTAATTAATGGATATAGACTTAGTTGCATGCACTGTGCATTTATCAAAGGCCTCACTAATACTGCCAGCAGTTGGGTTTAATTAGCTCCTGATTGTTAGTCAACAACGAAACATCGTCAGTCAATTAAGGTGACCTTTATTTTCAACTTTTATAGCTATTAATAACAATGATTATACAACAGTTTAGGGAGCTGGTACCCTCTGCTAAGTTTGCCATCAATCACTTCATAGAAATTTATGGTTATTTTGAATTTGTGTTATGAGTAAAATGAACCGTGTATCAAGAACATGCACTGCTTTAGTGGCTATTTCAAAGCAACTTAATTTTTCTTATAGATAATTCATTCTGCAACTATAATAAAGAACATCATGAAAAATAGGTAAGAAAATGTTGAACTGTGTACTATGTAAGGATGGATTATAAAACATGTCAAAGAAACTGAAAGGTACAATAAAATATGATATCGCTGGAAGGAGTGTGATATTCGTCATGCTATATTTGCTGCTATTTTTACAAGAGAAGAAGGAAAATAGGCTTGCTATGTCAGTTTGAATGACCATGTTAAATGCTTACACAGTAAAACTGAAACAGGGAAGTTCTTTTTAATCCAGCTTAAACAGGGAAGTTCCCAACTCAAAGCAGCAACAGAGAACAATGTGAAATTTTATTAGGTCTTTATTTATTTATTTTTTTTTTTTGGTTTAATTCCATGTTTTCATTCATAATTTGTCTACAACTATTATTGACAGTCATATAAACTGGAAATGTTAAAAAATTTAATTAGTTAATTCACTTCAGAGAACACCATACAATGATATCTGCTTACTGAATGGAAATGAGTGACAAAGACAATCTCTCAAGACAATTCACTTATATATTTGAAAACAATGAATAACTGAAATGATAGTTTCAAATTTCACTTACTTACCTATCTTCACTATCTTTACAAAAAGTGCAAACATGCTCACATATGCATACACACACACACACACACACACACACACACACACACACACACACACACACACACACACCTTTTCAAACATACAGGTACTCTGCTAGTTTGTCTCTAAGATGTGTTAGACATCTAAATGTCTAAGCTGTAAGTCATACTGGCATTTTTAAAGTGCTTCATTTAGCTTCTGTGAAAGGAATGATGTTGAATGGCAAAGTGGGTATTAAAGCACTGTATCACACATCAACAATGTATTACTTCCTGATGAAGGGAGACTTATCTTTAGGTAAGAAATTTAAGTAAATTTATTGTAAAACCACCAAAACAGCCATTAGGGTCAAAAAATGACAAACAAAAGACAAGACCCTGGAAGATAGCACAATGAAGCTTACGGACAGGACGAGCTTGTAAACTGTTTAATCCAAGTATTCACTCCACAGAAATCACAAATGCCACTCAATAACGCTCAATGTATAAATACATTTTCGTTTTAAAACTTCCTCAGATGTGGGCTGGTATCTACCAGAACGCATTTATATACACAAATTTAAATTAAAACTACCAATCCTGTAATGAATAATAAATGAGACATAATTGAACATTATGCCGTAAAAATTCTAAAACACAACTTATAAGTTAACTTACACATTTACTAAAACATATGAACATAAAGAATGTAGCAGGAGATCAACATTTATTTCCTTTGCCTTTTTATGCATTTGGCACCATTCAGCTAAATATCATGTATTAATCATATTGCCTGAATCACTTAACAAAAAATTAAGGTTGGCGTGCTTGTTTCCTGTCTTTTGACAGCCTCTTAGACCTTGGTATTCTTAGGCAGTACAGTACCTGCCTTGTGGTCACAGGTGCTTAAGTCTTACTCAACAGAAATACTTCTTTCTGTGAATGATGCACATATTAAACTAATTTGGAGGCTTCCTTCTCACAAAATAACATGGACTATGAAAAGCACACGCTTAAACCATAATCTAAATAAAACCATATTAAAATGTCCCATGCTGAGTCTGTAAAAACGGATTATTGAATAACAAAAATATTTACTAAAGCCCACTAGATCTAGGAAGAATACATTTCAGCATAAATCCTGCACCTCATCCCCCTTATGTACATCAATAGCAGAATCACTAAGAGTCAAATAAGTTCAAATCTATTACTTGAAACCACAGTAATAATATAAATATTTAAGGAATAAGACATTTTATAATTAGGCACTCCTATTCTCCACTCCCTATGCTGGACAAAAGTAGGGTAATGGTGAATTGTATTTCAGGCTCCAGGATCACTCTAAAGATCCTTTCTTCTGACAAATATACTAAACCATAGTGGTGGTCCATGCGGGAATGAATGGATCGGAGTGTAAAACCATGTCGGACATGCACATAACGTGTCAGGATTCTACATACATGTGACAAATACATTTAAGGCTATGGTTCTGCGTGGAATTTTTCCTTCTCCAAAAATGATGCCTAACTTCCAAGAAAACATACTTTTCTTCATCTATTGGATAAACAGTCGGTAACATTTTACATGGATCCAGTATGTGACAGCAATGGATGAGATATTCAGCAGTTCAACATGCTTCTCAAAAGATGGACTGCACCTTATTTTTTCAAGGCTTCCACATATGTGCTAAAGCTTCTGCACCCCCAAAATGCCTTTTAGGCATAGTCTAGGATATAAACATTTCCATGTAACAAACATATACCAAAAACTAAATCACATTAAAGTGGCTCTGCTCTGTACCAGAAGTCTCTACAACAAATTGCCCAGATGTGAGGCTCTTCTACATTTGGAGCCCGTCCATATTTATAAAAATACTGAGACATAGTTTTACTTATTTATTTTATTCTATTTATCTTACATTTGGTTACCGGGAAAGTCTGACTGGACATGAGTCCTTTTTCAGCGGAGCCCTGGGGAGAAATGCTTCACATATAACAAAAGAGTACCACAATTTTACAAGTACAGCTCCATATGAAGCACTCCCTCTCTACTCAGATTTTCATCCTACCATACCTTCAGAATTGATAGCAGCTGTAGTGGCATTGTCATATTTCTGAAGGACCCAGAGATTAACAAACAGAAACTCTTACAACACTAGATCACCCAAAACAGGAAAACTATCAGCTTATTGCATATTGCAGTACACTATCCATGCCCACTGATAATCATGTTAGATTCCTCAGTGTAACTGATAAACTCCCTATAAAAATGAACCCCATTATAAAGGCAGACTACAACTACCCTTCAATAAACTGGTGCACCTACTCCTCCAATGTAGGGTCGGTCCAACAGGTTTCCAGTATAATAAACGAAAACTACCTAGATCAGATTGTTAATAAATCCAGTGAAGGACATACAATTGTTGATGCTCATTTAGATAAATGT
Source organism: Protopterus annectens (assembly GCF_019279795.1). Classification (NCBI taxonomy): domain Eukaryota; kingdom Metazoa; phylum Chordata; order Ceratodontiformes; family Protopteridae; genus Protopterus; species Protopterus annectens. The sequence continues at coordinate 1,029,818,895 of NC_056739.1, read as the reverse complement.
ATACAGCTGGCAGTCCCAACCTGGATAAAACAAACCTAATTGGGCTTCCTTCTGCATAAACAAAATTTACTGAATAAAACAAGTAAATTAATCTAGCAGATCCAACATTTTATTTATGTATTTTTTTGTTTCTGTGTACCAGTTTTGTCTGACTGGATTTAGTAAAAAAACTAATTTTAGATAGGCCTAAGAAGAAAAGCTCCAAGACATTTTATGCATTTATAAACAAACATACAGTAATATACATGAACAGACATTAAGCAATATTCATTAACAATTACATATATATTTGATAATTAGAGTACATGCATGTGAAATAAAGGAAACTATTACAGTATAAAATATACTTATGCATTTAGTAGACATTGAACATTAAATATTTGAAGAGGTTTATTACTGGGTTTATCAGATAGATAATAGAATCTGTTATTAGTGATTAAAAATTCAAAGAAATGCAAGTGAGTGAAAAAACTTGATAAGGCAGAAAATGTTAATACTGTAGTTAAGAAGTGGGGTATTAAGCAGGTTCAGAAACAATTATATATATATATATATATATATATATATATATATATATAGTTATCATGAGGTTTATATTACATGTGCAAAGCTTGGGTGGTGAGCAGTATTGCAAAACTATGCTTATGACTGGGAGATGCTATCAAAATACCATCAAGGATAGTAAAGCCTGCCATGTACATAGGTTAGCATCTGTAAGTCTGGACAGTTATAAATCAATCTATAGCTACATTAGGAAATTAAGGAATAATACTGTATGTTGCTCTGAACTAATTCAAAATGTTGCTACCTATATGGACACAATAGACAGTGGCAATATACCAGCAAACAAATTTAGTGTTAATTTTAACCTAAAGGCTTCCTGTCAAAGGTCACATATCTCTGGAACCCTTAAAACCCTTATCATCCCAAATAAACATATACTGAAGCTGCTTTCTAAGATCAAAACACCTGGTTGTTTATAAAACAATACTACGTTTACCCTCACAGAGCCACTCTACTAACTGTTTAACCTAAGTTTGGCTACAGGTTCTGTTCCTGAAGTTTGGAGCACTGCAGTGGTTATATCACTCCACAAGGGAGGCCCTACAATCAATCCTGAGAATTAAAGACCCATCAGCCTGACATGTTTCATCTACAAGTCCATGAAATGTATCATAACTGACCTTAGAAACTATGCCATCAAAAATCCTATTAGACTTGACCCACAGGAGTTTAGCTTTGTTAAGGCAAGATCATGCCTAATGAATCTGCTTAACTTCTTTGAAGGTGTTACTCAGGATGTTGATAGGGCTCATGCTGTTCACATACATAGTATATCCCACTCTATACTCCTAGCATTATATGTAAGCTTAACAGCTTAAACATAGATTGCTATGTGGTGATATGGAGAGCAAATAGTTAAACACAGAACCCACACAGTGCGAGTGGGAGGTACTACATCAGAAAATATGAAGGTATTCACTAGTGTGCACAGGTTTCAGTGTTGAGATCTCTCCTTTTTGGGATTCACTTTTCTGATCTCCAGACCAGAAAACAAGATATCTGTCTAACTAAGTTTACAGAGAACTGCAAGCCAGATGTTATTGTCAAGTTCCCCTCTGATATCCTAATGTCTCAGCTAGAACGTACACTTGTAAACAACTGATGTACTGAAAAGTGTAATGTTTTTATATTTACCAGACAACCCCTTCCCTCTGATTGCAGTATAGACAACCTCCCATTTCAGAATGAAAATGTCATTAGGACCTTATTTCATAGTTTGATAATAATTTGCTCTCTATCATCAAGAGGCAAAGGCAGTCAGAAAATCCTTCTACTTAGTTCACAAGGGAGTAGAACTCTGAGGAGTAGGCCAGGGCCTAATCTATTCATAAGGGAGCAGATCTTTAAGGAGTAGACCAAGGCCTCATCTGTACATTAGAGAGCAGATAGGCCATCTGTTCATTAGGGAGCAGAAATTTGAGGAGTAGGCAAGAAATCACCTATTCATTAAGGAGTAGAATTTTGTGCAGTAGGTCAAGGCATCATCTATTCATTACAGAGTAGAACTATGAGGAGTAGGCCAAGGCATAAAGTTGCTCATTTGGGAGCAGAAGTCTAAGGTGTAGGTCAAAGCATCATCTATTTATTAGGGAGTAGAATTCTGATGAGTATGCCAAGGCATCATCAGTTCATAAGGGAGTAGAACTATGAAAAGCAGGCTGTGGCATCATCTTTTCATTAGGGAATGGAACTCTGAGGAGTAGCTCACGGCATCATCTGTTCATTAGGGAGTAGAACTCTGTGGAGTAGATCAAGGCATCATCTGTTCATTAGGAAGTAGAACTCTGTGGAGTAGATCAAGGCATCATCTGTTCATTAGGGAGTAGAACTCTGTGGAGTAGCTCAAGGCATTGCCTGTTCATTAGGAAATAGAACTCTGTGGAGTAGATCAAGGCATCGCCTGTTCATTAGGGAGTAGAACTCTATGGAGTAGATCAAGGCATCACCTGTTCATTAGGAGGTAGAACTGTGTGGAGTAGATCAAGGCATCATCTGTTTATTAAGGAGTAGAACTCTGAAGACAATAATTTTGTGTTCAGATTTTAACAATGAGATAGAGGTAAGTAGGGTGGAACAGGAGGGGGGCTGATATAAGGATAAAGTCAGTTCTGATGAGGGCAATTTGTATTATAGAGTCTGTATTCACAAAGCAAGAAATCTCTGAGAATACTTATGTAAGGCTGCAGAAATTTACCAGTTGGCAGAAAGGTATTTGATGTTTCCCATCAAAATGCTCTTAGCTTTAATTGGCAGCTTAGCATGATGATTTAGGTAATCAGTACACTTTATATGGCACATTGAAAGGAACCTAAATTAGCCATGATGTGTTTGGCAGTTCTTTTGAAATAAAATAGATCATTAAAATTTTAGGTAGGTATCTTGCAATATCTACCACAAGACAATGGGGTATCTATTAATTTGGATATCCCCATACATATACAGTAGTTCTGAGTGCATAACAGGTACAATACCCTGGTTATAACTAAGGGTTGTCATAGATTTGAAACCATTTCTAATTAGTTATATAAATATGAATGTCTTCAAGTGTGAGGTAAGCTTGCAGGTTTGACATATTCTTGTTTAATCTTCTAGCATTAGGCAGAGAAAACCCAGCACTGTTTGAACTAAAAGTTATGCTCATGAGTAGAGTATTGCTTAGCAAGTTACAAGGGGAGAAGCAAAAGTTCTACCTATTATCTACCTATTATGTGGAAGCCATGGGCTGAGAGGTGAAGTCCTGACCTCCCCTTGCTATATGTAAACAAAATAGTAAAAATGATAGTATACATAACAACAACAGTTTGAGAGGGGAGAAATAAATGCATAAAGTCTGCTTAAGACCCAAATGTTGTTTGGTAGCAAGCAAAGTCTAGAAGGCAAACAGTCAACTAAAAACATGACAACAAGCAATGGTCCAACAAAAACTGTAGTCTGATAGCAAGAAAAGGTCTGGAGAACACAATGCACAGTAGAGAAAACAGTGAAAAATGCAGTACAATAAGTGTGTACAATGCAAAAGCCAATCCATTTCAGCAGGCAGCATTTCAATAGCAAAGAAAAGCTTAATGTCAATGCTGTTAATTAGCACCAAAAATGAAGTAGTAATACACACATCAACATGAGCAAAACTTAAATAGTCCAGTGTCAGACATCAATATAATGGCAGACAAATAAACAAAACCATATAAGGAAGCAAAAGTGATATAGCACTAAATCCAATAAGGTCAGTAAAAAATGAAAGGCCATACATAGCAGAGAGCAATACAAAATAGAGATAACCCAAGAATGAGTAGTAAAGAAAACTAGTTAATTCTGCAGCTTGCTGTTTGATGGAGAGGAATCTTAACTAGTCAATAACACCTAACAGGGCAAAGGTCAAAATTATAGATCAAACAGCTTAAGTAACAGAATGATAGTATTATTCTGTTATACTTCGTGCATATAGTCCAAAAATAGATATAATAAAGGGCTTATTGTGTGATCCTTATTTGTACAGAATAGTTATGACTAATCCTTGTGCAGTCCTACAGAAAAGCCCTTTAATTCAAGTAAATGTTATTATCACCAAGGCTAAAGACTGCTAATATTTTCTAGACAAAGACTACAGTGCATTATCTGTGTGTGTGTGTGTGTGTGTGTGTGTGTGTGTGTGTGTGTGTGTGTGTGTGTGTGTGTGTGTGTGCACAAACTTATAACTGCTTATGACATATAAACACACCCAAATCAGCACTGTGAGGAATGGGCAGTAAATAGCTATATTATTTAAGCTGGCATCCAGACACTTAGGAAAGACAAGGAAGAGACACCAGGAATGGATGAATATTAACCCTACTTAAGAATAATACAGTCATTAGAGCTCTAGATATTTTCATCAGATGTTACTTACAGTAAGGAAATCTTTTCCATTGCCCATTTCATTATCGAATACATATCCTATCTGAAAGAATACTTAGTCCCATTTGGCTAGTCAGTGAATAGATCACTTAGATTGGTATTTAACTTGCCAAACATAGAAAAGACTGAACCTCCGCAACCAACAAAATCAAAATGCTAGGCTTCCTTAGATATCTATATTCATTGAACAGTCTTTCACTTTTTTCTGCTTTGTACATACTCTTTCATGGAGGTGTCTGTCTTAATTGTTGGGCTATGACAGATTATGTTTGACTAGATCTTGTCTGCCTCACAAATAGTTGGGACATTTGCTCCAAAACACTTGACATAATTATAATGTAAATAGGACTTAAATGGAGGGATAAGTGCAATGCCTGAACTATTCCCTAACTGTGGAATAAACCTCCATTACATATTTAATGGTGTAACATCGTGGTATTTTCAAGTTAATTCCTTATGACTGGACTGGTTCACATAACCCCAGCAGTAATATTCATTCTGCATGCCTCTGGTGTCCACATTATGACTTTGGTCTCTACAGGGAGCATAACTAGTGTGATGCATCCTAGGTAAAATTTTACAGAAGAAGAAGCACACTCATCATTTAAATGCTCTGTTCTTCCATCCTTGGCTAGTGTAACCAATAATCCAGACTTATTTAGAAATTAAGTGTACTCAGAGCATAGGGGAAGACACAAAGGTATTGTCTTTGTCTACTTTTCATTGTAGACAATGAATACAAACATTGCACTTGGATTACAGAAACCCTGGTGTGAAGTACTACGTGGTGGAGCAGATCTGATGGTAAAACAAGCTGTAGGTTTTGATAAAAATGAAATACAACCACCAGAAATGAATCCATAATATCTTCTGCCTATATCCTCTCCTCCCTACTGCCCTTCATAGGAAAAGAAAGAGTAATGGGGGAGGCAGGGATATAGGGGACGTAGAAGGACAAATTAACTCCAAGTGTGGCTTAAACTCACTTATTGTATTGTCTACTTCTTCTGTTAGGCAAATGTACTACAATGTAGGCATCAATGCATAAAGAATTTGTAACTGTTTGGTTTTCACAGAATATGGAAAATGGTCTGAGAATGCAGTAATGAATTCTAAGCACATACTGATCACATTGTGGTTACAGATTTGATGTGAATATATTACTTTATAACTCTTCCTTATACTTCATGAAGTTTTAAATAGATGTGTTTAAACTCTTCTGTTTCAGGCCCTAATCCGAAACCTCCAGATCAATTTTTACACAACAATTTTATCCTGGACAAATTTGTACAGAGCAGTAATTCAAAGTGTTTGTTTTTCCTCTATGGTTGAGTAAACCACAGAGTCCTGGTGATGCAGAGGCTTATCTATCCACCAATATATTTGTCTGTCTGTTTGTTTGTTTGTTTGTTTGTTTGTTTGTTTGTTTTAATAATGTGGATTTTTATTGCTGCAGAGCTGTAAAGAAATTACTGTTATGACATATCAAGGAAAAATGAAGAGATGATCAAATCCTAAGGGATTAAATTCAAGAGGATTTCAGGATGTGGAACTAGTATCTAAGGGTCCCAAAAATAACTTTAAAGTTTATTTACTTTTTCAAACAAAGATTCTAGAGGAAACAAAGCTAAAGGTGCGCAGACACAGAGCTGGATGCAACACTAGGTGACCTAGGCAGTTGGCTAGTTTCCATTGAATGGGGGGGGGGGGCTGCCTCAAAATGTGCATTTCTTCATTCAGAATGTTCTCTGTCTGTATCTTCAGCAGCATTGATAATACTTTAGCGGATGGACTTTTTTTCTATTGGCATATGCCCAATTTGCAACCATATGTTGGTCGGGTTGTCCAATCAGTGTGATCATTTTTGAATGGCAATGAGTGGTCATTGTATAATCCTATACAGGTATATACATACAAAAATTCACTTTTTTGAAATGGGAAAGTACATCCCCACTTAAGCGAAAGTGCACTTTAACGAAAGTGCAGTATCGCTTAAGCTCACTAGACCGAACCTACCGCACCACAATGGAGGACGGGCACAGGTCAAGGAAAGGAGATAGCTCTACTAACTATCCCCTTACCCTAACCTGTGCCCTAACCCTAAGGTCTGTGACTAAAGCAACACAGTGGAGTACACAGTCCGATTTGCAATGTCTTCCACTGTGGTGCAATAGTCACGGACCATAGGGTTAGGGTATGGGTCAAGGTAAGGGGATAGCCCTACTAACTATCCCCTTACCCTAACCTGTGCCCTAACCCTAAGGCCTGTGACTGCTAGCCCGTTCGGTCTAGCGGGTTCGCTAGAATGCACTTTCGTGAAAGTGCACTTTCGGATTAGTATGGGTGTACTTTTGAAGTTCAAAGTAGTGAACTTTCGTTCTTCAAAAGAAGACCCATATATATATATATATATATATATATATATATATATGCATACACACACACACACACACACACACACACACACACACACACACACACACACACACACATGTTAACATGCACATATACATATGGATTCCTGCTAGTTTGCTGAGTTGCATTTTAGTTGAATAAAACACAAAAATAAATTTAACATTGAGCTCCAGTTATGTCAACTATTTTTTTTTTTTGGTGGGGAGGGGCAGATTCATTAACTCCCACACTAAGTGTACACAATCTGTTTTCAAGAACATCCCTACCACATTTATTGTGATTTTTAGTTACACAGAAATATTACACTAAGTGTACATGTAGTCTATACTGTGTGGTAATCTTTATGAATCCCCCTTGATATTTCAGGCTGCAAGAAAATCAGTAAGAAATCTAAAATTAAGAGAAAGAAGGTATGAGTTATGCTTGTGCTGTCTATTCACTCAGAATGGTGTACACTTAGTATAGGCATTAATGAGACCCATGAGTTGGAGTACAGGGGGTGGGCCTGTATGTTCGAGATGCTTTATGGTTGTTGGGTTGTTTACGTGTGTTACATGGTTGAGATATGATGTGTGGTTTCATGTAGCCTGATCTAGTATTTTTGATCTCACAATAGTACAGGTAAAGATAATTGTTTTAACATACATTTTTCTGAGGATTTGATGTATGAAACTCAAAAGTATGCAATTATTTAGTGACTTCAATCCTCAGATCATCCCAGTGATTTGCCAGAAAACCACAGATTTTATGAGGAGCAGACAAAAATATGAGCGACAATTCTGGACAGTTCCTTATAGAGCATAGCTGTAGGGCATATCAGTACAATAAGGGATACAGCGTCACAGAAGTCAGTCTGTTTACATTTAACAGTATAGTGGTGGAGAGGTGAAATATACAGGATGGCAGGTTTGCATACTCTGTTATTTGTGACTTTTTTCTGTTATGCTGCGCTGCAATGTTCATGAAAGCATCATACAACATTTAGGAAAGGAAGCTGATAGCTTGTGTATTTTTAGCTAAGTCTAGATTGCTTAGGTGTATCCACAGCCGATGACCTCTAATGGAAGATTTTCTCCAAACTGTATGAATTGCATAAGTTGGTGACCCTATTTATTTGCATGTTTACTTCATACCTGACCCCATTACAGGTATGCTGAAGGAGACCAATCTTCACCAACTTTACCAGGTGTTTCTAAATTGAATACCCACTATACACATTGTATACAATGTCAATGAATGCTGCTGTTACTCAAGAAATAAATTGTGATTTTAAAAGAATATTGCAAATCAACTTATAAACTGCCTATATAGCCTGCATGTGTCTTGCACTGAATTATTTAGGTAGCCATGTGTTAGCATAGTAACACTGGGGTGAGACCTTTCAGCTCTATGCTGTTATTGAGCAGAGAAGATGACATCTGACCTCACATCAGCACACTGATCCTGCTGTGCTAGGACATGGCCCATACATAAAGAAGCTTGTATTTAAATCTGGTTTCCAATAGATTAATGAATAATTGACTAATTAGCATTGGGTATGATAGAAATGACAAGAACTAGAGCAGTAAGTAAAGGACCAATTATAGAACGGAGGATAACATGGGAGACAGCTTGAATAATTAGAATGAGGCAGTGCACTCAACAGTAACTAATAGCTATACTAAACCTAGGATTCTCATTATGGAAAGCATGCAGAATATGATTCATTGGTAATTGTTTTATAGACTGACCTGAAACATTGTTCAGGGGCACTGAAAACTAGAAATATATTCAAAATATGATTAGATGCTTAGCATTTTAGAAATTGAAATTAACCTGTATTCAGGAGAAATAAGAACTGGAAATACATTAAAATATTACTCAGCAAAAAGTTTTATGCAGTAAAATATAACTATTTATAAAGACTGCCATTGCTAATTATTTCTGTTTATATGTGTTTAAAATAGAACAAATATAATTTGGACTGTATTCACTGAGTAGCACATTAACATTGCTGAAACCTAACAACAGACAAGCAAACAACATAGTAGCATTATATGGACATGAGTAAAGAAATAGGAATTAAGAATATGAATAGGCAGTAGAAGCAAAGAGAAAACTTCATAAATAAAGCAGAGGAATGTAGCTGACGTTCATTGAAGCAAAGCTGCAATCTTCTACTTTCTTGTGCAAAAGACATGAGAACATGAAAAAAAAACAGCAGGCAGTGAGTGCTGTTGTCCACATTTGCAAGCATTGTGTATAAACACAAAAGGAAAACAGTATGGGATGAGGTAAGGAGCAGTGAATGGGTGTCCAGCAAGCTGTACGCCTTATTGGTTCATTATTAGGGTTAGAAATAGGTGTACAGAAAAAACAAGAAATTAGGTATAACATGTAAAGGAAACATTAAGAACATTGTATGGTAAACTGGTTTGGGAAATATAGGGGATTTTTTGGTGGATAACCCCCCCATTTTATACAGATAGATACAGAAAAAGAGAAATGATGGGGGTGGGTGAAATGAAAAAAAGGGGAGGAACTGAGGGTAAAGGCAGGAAGTTGCAGCTCATACAAAAATGGAAACCACAAGCTTGAGTTTCGCAATGTAAATAATATTCTTCTCCTCCATGTTAAAAACTGCTGCCATGCTCCTTCTTGTTTTCTAGGCTTGATTAAGTTTAATGGGGTACATTTACCTATTTTCCCTGTGGTGACTTCAGGGGGTATTAGAGGATGATCTGTCTCTTTTTTTTATTCCCCCATTACCCCCCAGATGCACTGGCAACTTCACCATAAGACTTTCTTTGATTAGCTTCCCAATCTTGTAAAAAAAATGTCTACATCAGAAGGAACTTGAATGGTAACTTGCTGTGAGCCATTCGCCAGTGTAAGGGTCGCAGGGTACCTGAAAGAAACTCTCAAACCCACTTCTCTCCCCACCTAAGATATGCAGCATTGCATTTCTTTTTACAAACAAGGCAGCCCTGTAGTCAGTCACATTTCTTACATTTTGGCCAGTGTGCTTATGTCTTAAACAATGTCCCCTCCTGTTAAATCCCAAAGTATCCATACTTTCTACATATTCTAGCAATCCAGTGATTCTAAGGTTAATCCTCTGTGCATGATTTTTTCATGTCATCTAACTTTGCTTTGAGTTGCCAAGTATAAGCTTTGATCTCAGCAATCTCCCAAGAGTTTACAGTCACATGCTCCATTTGAGTTTTAATTTCCCTCTGTTGGTCCATAGTGGAATCATTCATTTGCATAAAGAAACATCAGCTGCCATTCCTTGCATCAAGGACCTCAACAATTGCCTAACTGACTAATGTCTGCTGTTAAATCCACTGAGCATGTTGCCTTCTCAAAGTAAGTGCTCCCACATATTTGCCTTTCCACAAAAGACAAAAAAAAAATGGCATTAGACATTAGAGAAGCGAGTAAGCAATCTAAATAACCAGTATATATTGTGTATAAAAAATACAACTAATTAGAAAAATATTTTCTGCTTACAGAAAACTAAGCAAGATGCCTCCAAAAATGTGTCTAAAATCCATGAAACTGCATTAGAAAATGAAATGTAAGCTAATATGAAGCAGCTAAAAATTACCAAACCAATTCCAAGACACTACTTAAACAGAGTAAAAAAAAAAACATCTGAAGAAAGAATCATCCAGGCAATGTCATTATGTGACTCCAATTATAATAGACAACAGATTTGCTTACAAAACCAGTAAAGTTGTCAAAAGAATCGCATGTTATAAGAAAATGATTTTTACAATTTAGATTGGAGTCACAACAAGAAAATTTAATAGCATCTTTTGTTTATTTCATATGTCTACCAACATGATAACAATGTAAAATGTGATTTTTTTCAAACTCCTGGGGAAGTAAAATGTTTATCTTGCTGAATACAAATCTGGCAAAGGAAGAATTGCATCCTACTATGCAACGGAAATCAAACATACAAGCTACATAAAATACATCAGCAAAGTAGCAAAACGTCCAATGCCAACACAGCCAAGGAAAAATATAATCTGGGTATAAAACATAAACAACAACTTTAAAGGGGTAGATGCCAACAATTAAACAGGAAACCGTAAAGATGTTACAGAAAGGAAACTGGAAGAGGGCATAAAGAAGAAGCAGATTCCCAGAAAAGATATTTTTCAGCTGATGTCAATAGGATAGATGAATACTGTTAGATGCCAGTGGGCCTAAGGGGATTATCACAGTACAAACAGTGCCTACATATAAATGCTGTAAGAATAAAATATCTTTTAAAATTTTGTACATCAACATTAAATAACGAAGCACCCAGAGACACAGAGCTCTCTTATGCACAATTATGCTCATGTGGTACAGGAATTATCTACTAGAGACTGCATTTGGAACTGTGAAGGGAGGCAAAGGAGGTCAATCACTGACACAGTAAGAACCAGCACAACGAGAAGGAAGCAGTGGGCAGCACAGCCATTTTGTTTAAATTTAGGGCATGAAATGGATTTATACACACAATGTAGGTGAGATGTTTGCCTTTTTTCTTTTAGTTCCTTCAGTTCATCACAGAAAAATGCTGGTTTGATGATTTAGAAGGATATAGCACTAACTACACCTTAGGTGATTCATGATTGATTAGCAGTCCTGTTTCTAAGTCTGGAAGCAGTATAGAAGGTATCTCTGGCTAGAAGGAGAATGGAGAGGCTAAGCTCCCTAATTTTCTCTGGCTGAGTGGCAGAGGCTGCTGGTGACTTCAAATCAAAGGGGGGCTGCAGTAGACAGCTGAATGGGTGGAGCCAATGGGAAGGGATTTGGCCAACTAGAAAGGGGTGGAACTATACTCAAAACCACAAAAACTAGGACTTTAATTAAATATGCTGCCCTGGATGCCAAACTGTCATTATGAGTGTCCAATCAAGACAAAATGAAGTGTAGAAGAAAAAAATATTTAAATGCATTGGCTATATGATAGCTTTCCTTAATATCTAGATGGAAACAGAAAGGTTGTGAGGCATGAAAAAATAAATTACTTTTTAAATACATTACTGGAATGCCAGTCAAAATCAAGTGTAAAAAAAAAAAGCAGCACTCAACTCAAACCACTTCTCTTTGCACTACAGTTCTAATTATAATTTATATTCAGCTTTATAAAAGGACCAAGTAACATGCTGAAGGTAGCAATATCTGTGATACTCCCACTTGTAAAAAATGTTTCTTATCCAAAAAAAACCTGCTGCCTGATAACAACTATCTACTTGTTTCATGTGGAAAACATGATCAAAGTAAAAAATGAAGAGCAAACAAGAAACAAGCTCAAGATAAATTGCTTAAAGGATTACTACACAGGTTATGGACCAGACATGATAGATTGGCATTCTGTTTAGTTAACAGGTGAAACCTGCAAAGATGACTGCAAGTCTCCAACAAATGTAATGAGCTTCTGAAAATACTGTAATCCTGTCCTTTATTACAAATACTTTCATATGCATTTCAATACCTAAGGTTTATAAGTTATCTAGTTATGTAAATATTCTCTGTATGGCAACAACAAAAAGGTTTTCAATGTTGGTAATTCTTTAACAGTATGCTTATTAAAGCTCACTTGCATTTTACAATCTAAGACAAGCTTATCTGATGGTCATTAAAGCATTGCTACTTAAACACAGAGCAATAGGCATTGTAACAACATGCATTTTCTGAATAATATGAAGCATAAATCAACAGTATAAAAATATGACAGAAACCAGAACATTCTGCAAAACCAAGGACAGATGAAAAGGCACTGTAGTACTTGTGTCTACCTTGGATGGTGGATACTCTGCACATTTACATTGCATATCTCCTCCTTGCCTTGCTTGGACACATCCAGAGTCACTACATGGGGGAGTGGGGTGCAACAGATATGTCACAATTTGAAATGCCTCTGGCTGACGGTGATGTCTTTGAAACATTTGTCATACCTCTCAACCTCAGAGCAAGGAATCTGGACAAAGCCATAAACAGAAGTGCGACAAAGGCCCAAAAATAAGGGCAATTTTTAAATATCCCTCTTATAAACTTAGAAAGATACTAGAATAGTAGGTCTTGCATTAGTATGAATTTTCTGAAGGGTATGAAATCTGAAACTGAAATGTCTGTCATTATTTTCTAACATTAGTCTTTAATGATTTGCCACTAATTTGCCAGAAAACCACACTTCTATGAAAAATGGACTAAACATGCGATACAAGAATATAAAATAGACACACAATATAGCTGGGAACCTGTCAAAGGAGGGACACTTTTTTAATATTAGTACTGTTAAGATGAGCAGCTGACAAAATAAGAGAATCTACATGCATTTCTGAAATAAAAGTAATCTATAACTCTAATCATTACAGTTATTTATTAATTGTAAACCCTCCACATTTTCTTCCAAAATTGCCATTTTGCGGAAGGATTATTAGGGGGAGAGCAACATTTTGAGTCAAAGTCAGAGACAGTTGAGAGATTTGGATATACCTAATTTTATAAAGTGATTTATTTGTGCGTACCTCTCAACATCTTAATGCAGGAAATCTGGACAAGGCCAAATATATTTGGGGAATATACAGACAGTACTAAAAATTGCTCTTGTATAAACTTAGACAGTTGATAGAATAACAGGTCTTGCTTTAGCATGCATTTTTTCTGAAGGGTATAAAGTCTGAAACTCAATATCTGTCATCATTTAGTGACTTCATTCCCAAATGATTTGCCAGAAAACCACAAATTTTATGAGGAACAAGCCAAAAATAAGAAGCAAAAATCTATTCATTCTGCAAAAATCTGGACAGGTGAGAGGTATAGTTCAGCCGGGGCTGTCTTTAAGTTTGCCCCCCTTCCCCCTCACAAAATCATGGTTGAATGGGGCCGCCCCCCTGCAGCCATTCCAATGTCGCATTACTTGGCTATTTCACCCCCAATTACCATAAACACTGTAATGTACATACTGCTTTACTTCTAAGATGATTTGGATTTCATTTAAAAGTTTTATTTTACATTTTACAGCACAAACACTAATAGACATTTGCTAAACAAAGCAATGCAGTCTCACAATGAAAATAGACTTAGCATTACAACTTCTCTGCCCTTGAAACTCACATTCATTGAAACATCATTAAAACCCACATTTAAAGAAAATATATCTGGCCAGTGGCAGATAAACTTTAGGCTGTTTTCAAATCATAGGCCCCTAGCACACAAAACATACATGTGTTCTTTGATACACCTTCCTGATTGTATTAAATTATATTCCTTGTATAATACTGTACAGTTGTTAGAGGGTGTTTTAAATGTATTGTTTTGAACATGTTTCCAGTAAACAATGAAACAAAATGCATGCACCAATACAAAACTGCCCAAGTCAAAACATTTCCATCATAAAAGTCTACTCAAACTTCTACAATCCACCAGTATCAGTAAATATGCACAATCTATGCAGAAGTAAAACTCATCTAAATAATTTCACATTAAAGAGATCTGTAACTAATGAAGAGGTTGTTGCTAGCAAACAACTTTATATTTCATTGTTTCATCTACAAATAAAGTCCCTGTTGCCCTCAAGGAATAAATTGCCAATGTTACATTAAAAAATGATAAACTAGTAATATTGCATTAGGGAATGGATGGCAAAGTGATACTAGGTTCATAGTTACTAGGTATCTCCACCAAAGAGAACATTCTCAGGACTGCAGCATCCACTCCCTTTAAAAATACAAAACAGTACAGTATCAGCAATGCACCTACATACTGTGGGAGTAGAACCCACAGCCTTCTGCATCAAAAGCAAGTACATTACCTGCTGTGCTACTAACAGTGCAAGCAGACTCACCATAAGCACCACTAAACTTCTCTTCCCTTGAAGCTGTTAGTTCCTTGTAAAATCCACTCGACACTCAACTGTATCTCTCAACTTTGCTGCACATGAGCACAAGAAATCTGGAAAAAGCCAAAATTTATTGGGGGGGGGTGCAAAAGTCCAAAAATCAGGGACACATTTTAAATACTGATTGTATAATCTTGAAAAGTTGCTAGAATAAATGCTGTGCTACCTCCATGTATTTCATATATGTGTGTGATTGTCTTATAAGGCTAATATTTCACTGTATTGAACGCAGGACACTGTGCACTACAGTCAGAGCATCATACCACTATACCATATCAGCTGATTATTGAAAGACAGGAAGACTGAAACTTAAATGGCTATCATTTAATGAATTCAGTTCTCACCATAGCTCGCAATCTCTTAGCACAAAATGTTTGGACAAAGCCAATAATAGGGGAATACAGCCCTAAAAATAGGGAAAAAATTCAAATATTGATCTTATAAACTTGCTAGAATAAAATGTTTTGGGTTATCATGTACTTTCTGAAAAATATAAAGTCTGAAATTTAAATGCCTGTCATTATTTAGTGAATTCAAAATCCAGAAAACCACCAATTTTATGAGGAACAGAACAGAACAAAAATATGAGGCAAAAATCTGAACACTTTTCATAAGTGGTGGTGGGTAGGAAATTGAGGGTCTTGCTACCTGTCCCGTTCCTAGTGCCTGATCAATGCAAATAAAAAGCAAGTACCTCAAAGTCCCAGTCTTGTTCTGTAGCAAGAATACATTCAAAGCAGCAGCTCCTCATCCCCGAATGCTGAGCATGCAGGCATGCGTGCCTCATTCCTTCCGTTCTGAGCATGCACAAACTGCAGACCTTGCAGTCCGATCCCCTTCCAAACTATGCAGGTGCAATTGCATAGACTTCTGGGTCATCTGTAGACTGTGCTTTCTTTCCTAATCCGGACTAGTTAAACAGCAGTCCGGATTAGAGGTCTGTGCATTTCTGAGCATGAGTGGAGTTCCTGGACTCATTCATTAATGTTTTTACTTTGTTTTTTACCTGTTTTGTACAGCTGGGGGGGGGGGGGTTGCAGTCCAATAGCATGAGCCACCACTGGTGGGAGGAGAGGAGTTTATGCCAGGAAGAATTTTTTTCTACACAAATTTCTTGATGGGCAGTGGAAAGACACTCATAGCATTTATTTAAAAGGAAGGTGGGGCTTCTGCACACTTATATAACCCACAGACGTAAGTGGCAGTCCTGCAGAATTTACATTGTAGTTCCTCCCCAAAACATCTTTGGGCATGTGTGGGGAACAGGATAAGGTGAAAGCCATCATTCACATGCAGATGACGGCACTGTCTGTAATGTCCTCATCCCTCACTTTTAGAATAATAGATGGGTCAGTAGAGCAGATGAAGAGAGGCCTGATGGTCAGAAGGCTACAAGAGCAAAAAAAGGCTAAAGTCAACATGCAATTTATAACAAGGCCAAAGCTCAGTAAATGAATGCAGCTCTAGGTTTTAACTTTCTGTGAAGGCAGTCACAAAGTAGTAAGTTTTGAGCTCAGACAGTATGCAAAAGGATCTTGAGAGTCTTTTTGAATGTGCTGGCAAAATACAGGCATGTATAGGATGAAGACTATGTATATGTCTATTAATCTTTTTGTACATATGCAAAAGAATTTAAAGTGTCACTGAAGACTAAACGTAATTTCTGCTTTACCCTGACATTTTACTCATAAAAATATCAACAGAGTCACTGTGCTTAAGCAACAGTGACAATGATGGTAGTAAAATGTTTTCTAGCTTTTCTTTTATGTGGCATACAGACAGGTATACCATAGTGTTGTTTTAAACCTGGCAACAAATTAATATATATATATATATATATATATGTATATACACAAGCTTGTCTTATAAGGCTAATATTTCAGTACTTCCTTAAGGCCACAGTAACACCTTAAGAGACAGTGTCCATTTATGTGTCCTTATAGAGAGGACATGATGCCTACCTGCAGAGGATGACAGCGTTGGTTCTCAGTATACTTACATTTTAATTGTAGTAGCTGTGCTATTCAGTCAATCATGCTCATTTGGAGAGGTTCTCTGCATTATAAGCAGATTCAGTACATTATAACAAAGGTCAAATCCTGTTCTGCTGTTATTTCTTTTATGAACCACCTTTGGGCTTTTCCTGTGCATTTCCCAGAGTGACAGTCTTATGCAATGTGCATCATGTTGATGGCTGTCATCCTCATCACTAGTAATGAAAAACTGGGTAAGTATAAATTCCAAATGAATGAGTAGCTGATTTATCATTTCATAACTATGAAAAATAAACATCTGTCACAGTCTGATGAAGCTTAATGGTACATCAAGTACATTTTAAAATGAATACACTTCATGATTCTCTATAAACCAGATATGTACTTGTCAAACTTGAATATATGGTTTCATCTACACTGCCACGGAGATAACAATGCTCCTATCAATGAAAATAAAGCATTTGAATAAAGTACTAAATGCATATTTTAGAACAGAAACAGACAACATAATAAAAAAGGTATCACCAAAAGAGCTTTTTGTACAAAAACATTTTCTGTGGAACCTTTCATTACAGAGCAGCTTTCTTAGTTATACACATCCATCACAATATTACCACACTTGCTGCAAATAAAATATTCCTGTATTAATAAATCATACAAAAGACCATTGCAATCTACTCGGTACTGAGTAGACAGACATTTAATAAACTCATTATTGCAGTAAAATAGTTCATGTATTCTATACAACTTATTCAAGTTAGCTATGAAATGTTTTCCAAATTGCACATAATATGCACTTTTTTAATCACTGCTGAAGTAATTCAATTGCATGTTAACTGTGTACAACATTAATATTTTTATCCATGTCAGTTGATTATATTTTCCTGGCTAAAATAAACACTGCTGCTATGAAAGTCATGAATATTTTGGAGAACTCGTCAGATCAGCTTTGCTAAATTGTTGCCTTGTATTACAGGAAGATTGACAGGCCAGAAAATGAAGACCATTTTTATTGCAAGATAACTTAAAATTTAAGACAATTACAAAAGTGATAAGAATAGCAATGTTTGTGTCAAAGCCTTAAGAAAGTTACAAATACTGCAATCTTCCTGCTGGAAGCTGGCAGAAGAAAGAACAGTACCTTATTCTAAAACAATGCATTGTCATAAGTATAATATTCTAGCAAAACTAGACTTTGCACTGTGTGATTCCTTAAACCTCTTGTATTAGAGGCAACATGGGATATATGCAAAGTACCCTTTAATGACATCAGGAGTTTTAGCCAAATGGCAATTCTGAATGTCTATGACTTTTTCTTTTAAGTCTATTTATGGGCAAATTCAGGTCAATAAAGCCAAACCCCTAGCTGTAGACATGCATGTTTCTGCCTTATTATTGGGTCATCAGCACAGCATAACTGGAATGTTTGACTAACATTTGTAAACACAGGATTATCGTACCCAACTGATATCCATAAAGCTTAGGGTGACTGCAAAATATCTCAACTAACAAACTAAAACAATGAGTAAAAAGGTCACACAGAAAAAACAATCAGTTAAAAAATCAAGAAGAGAAATCTAGCAAAGCTAGACTTTCCACTTTGTGATTCCTTAAACCCTTGTATTAGAGGCTATATGGGATATATGCAAATTATCTTTTAAGGACATCAGGTGTTTCAGCTAAATGGCAATTCTGAATGCCCATGACTTTTTCTTTTAAGTCTATTTATGGACAAATTCAGGTCAATAAAGCCAAACCGCACTAGCTGTGGGCATGCATGTTTCTGCCTTATTATGGCATCATCAGCACAGCATAAGTGAAATGTTTGGCTAACATTTGGAAACACAGGGTTTTTGCACCCAACTGATGATATAATTTGTTTATATCCCATGTCACCTCTAATGCAAGAGGTTTAAGGAGTCACACAGGAGAAAGTCTAATTTTGCTAGATTTTTCTTCTTGTTTTTTTTTTTTTTAACTGATTGCTTTTTCTTTATGACCTATTTACTCATTGTTTTAGTTTGTTAGTTGGGATATTTTGCAGTCACCCTAAGCTTTATGGATATCAGCTACTACTAAGAACAATACGTACTAAGATCGGAAAATCTGCTCCATAGTAGTCTGAACTGGATATGCTTTGTTACAAATAGAGTTAATAAGCTAAAAATGCTTAACACCAAAGTGATGTGAACCTGAAATTCCATGTAAAATAACTTTACATAGACTTCTAGTGGAAATGGGGTATGACCTTTTTTTCATTTGTCATATGACTCTTGTTTTATAATATAAACAGGCTCCTATCTCAATGTTATTATAAATGTAAATTAAACAAAATTGAATCACTTTATAACACTTAGATATGTATTGACTAAGGTAGGACTTGGTGCTTTGTTAAGTTATCGAACTGATGATATTAGAAAAATAATTTTACAAAATGATTCTTTAAAATGTCAGAGGGAGAGAGAGAGAGACAGGGAGAGTGAAGGAAAACAAAAACATGGTTAAGCGCAATAAATAAATAAATAAATACAATTCTGGAAAACTGAAAGCTTACAAAAATGCTGTAAGTAAATGGAACTAATTGTTGCTTTGAAAATGAAAAATACCCAGTCTGATTTCTACACAATTCTATCGCATATCAGATATTTCTAGTCTAGTCTTTCAGCAAGTGTAGTGGTGTAGCTATTTTGGATAAGCAGGATATCGCCTCTTTGCAAGTACTAGAGGAATTCAGCCTTCCCGGGTAAGAGATAGCAGAAACTGTCATCCATGTAGGGTCACAAATTTTAACTGTAGTCTCAATGTACATTCACCCAGTCATTGGAGTGGGCACTTCTAGGAAACTCTAACTTTGTATAGGATAGAACTAGGGACTCTTCAGTTTTAATGGGCAATTTCAGCTGCACTACATCAGCCAGTAATGTGCAGTGCACCCACCATGGCTATGAGCATATGCTAAATACTGTAATACAGGGGCATATGAACTGGTACTTATGGACTGCAGAGCATTTAAGATCCAACCCAACCCTATTTCACACATCACTCTTTCCATTTTGGTACCTCTAATCATAAAAATAGAATATTCATGGTTGTTGAATTGCTAGACTTATTTGCAACTTATCTAGTAGTCCCCTGTCCCTACTCTGGCCATGAAGCCACATGTTGTTAGTTAAAAGAGATATTATCTATCCCCATGAAATGTCAGAGACTATACTCCTTTTAAACCAGAAGTCCTGATTTTCCTCAATGTTGAAAAAACATGATTTTATTATATTCAATGAAAAAACTCCATGTGGGGGCATAGCCAAGATGGGCAGCTGTTAGTAGCACTGAAGCTTTGTTCTGTTTATTTTATTATTCTGACAGGATTTTATATCAGAAAATTCAGCTTATAGTCTTTTTCATTGGAAAATTAACATTTAAGCAGTTATCTACAAGATTTTTACAGAATGATCTAGTTGGTGATTTCTCCCTTACTTTTTTCCTATCAGAACAACATTTTGCTTCATTGCTACGATGAGTCAATGGAATGGAACTACATAAGAATCTATAATGAAGAAAGAACTGCAGTCTGTACTAACCAGTATCCAGGATCTTGCATCTGAAATAGATAAACTGGAGATGTTAATGGACAATATTAAAGAGCAAACTAAGAAGCAGAGTCACAGCAAATAACAACAATTGAAGAAGAAATAAATGTCATGGATGGGAAAGTGTCTAAATGAGAATCACACTGAATTTATTCTCAGACAGTATTCTGAACTTATAGAAAACACAGAAGATCTTGAAAGTAGGTCAAGAAGAAATAATATAAGAATCTATGGAATACCAGAGAAGAAAGAAGGAGACAGCATGATTTTATTTTTAAATAACTGGCTTCCTAAATCCCTAAACTTACCTGTTCTCTTATTTGGCATGGAAAGATCACATACATCTCTCTCAACCATTTCACTAATAAACAATCCACCTTCTCCAAGATCAATTCTAGTTAAATTAATGTGAAGTCAAGACAATGACTTAGTCCTGAAACAGCCTGGGCTAACTCACCTATAAAAATAAGAGACAACTGTATGTGGTTTGACAATGACTATTCCACTTCTATTATGACTAAAAGAAAGGTGTGTATTCCCTTAATAAAAACATAAAGAAAGCAAACATTAAAGCACAGCTTGTATTCACAGTGAAAATAAGGACTTTTGTATCTGAGGGACAAAAACATTCAATATCTTAAATGAGGCAGTGGAGTTTGTACAAAAGAAGAAACGTTTGGACAAGACTGAAGATATGGATTGGACACTGACAAGTTTAAAAAGAAAAGCCACAAGAAAGGGATAGAATTTAAAAGAAAAACAAAGTTAAAATAAACTTAGAGATAAATGAATGAACTTATATTGGACAAACTGTAAGTTCTAAGTTAACTCTTGTTCTCATTAACTTCTAAATAAGAGTATCAGCTGAAACAAAGTAAAAGCTTTTTTATTTGATCTTACAGATAACGTTTTAATACAAAGTTACTTAATCAGATCTATATACACATTATTCTTAATTTACATGAACAAAAGCCTGGGAGCTAGTCCCTCTGAGGTCAATGGTAGAAATCATATTCAAATAGCTTAATGTGTCTCATTACTGCAGAGTGTAATTAAATGGCATAACATATATGTGCTATACTAACAATAAGTAAATATTAGATATTTAAAGATGGGCAAACTCTGTAACAATGATATTTTAATGTTGTGTGATATGTGGTCTGACTTTACCAGAGAAGATATTACATTAGGAGGTGTGCAGCATTCTCCCATATTAGTAAGGACCAGATCCAGTATGGTTGCACCCCTGGTTGGTGTATTGACAATCTGGTCCAGGCAATTTTTGTTTACAAAATCCAGGAATCTCTGGGTCTCTATGTTTGGTGTCATACAGGATTCACAATTAATACTGGGGTAATTAAAGTCACCCATGAATATGATATTCGGTTGGATGGTGAGTGTTTCTAATAAGTTTAAATACATGGTATGGATTTCCTGGGTCATAGAAGTGGACCTATAGCTTGAAGGAAGTGGTATTGGATTTTGCCTATAGTAAATTGAACATGGAGTAGCTCAAGTGCCTTGCCCAGTTTGACTATTCTTGATGTATATTTATTTTTGACTTAAACCGAGACAACTCCACCTTTAGTTCTGTCTGTGTAGTAACTGGTTTAAATATGTGGAAGGCATCAGAAGCATGCACTGGTATGTGTTATCTGCTGCTTTAAACCACATCTCAGTGAACACACAGATGTCAGCATTCTCTAGGGTGAGGAGAGCTTCTAGGGAGTGGAGTTTTTTGTTTAGACTCCTAGCATTGAGCAGTAATGCCTTTTGATTGTCTTGGTTTTGATTTGCTATGTCAGAAGTACTTTCAGTATGTCATTGCCTAAAAAAGGCACTATGAGGGAAGACATGTTTCAGCTAATATTCAAAAGCCTAGAGGGGAGAGGTGCAGACCATTACTGACAAAGCAGCGTGGTCTTACTTACTTAGTTACTTAGTAACACTTTTCAGGCAGGGCTAAATGTAGCTCAGCAGAGGGGCAAAGAATCTATATTAACAAACAGATGGTCTCCCCGTTGGCATTGTTTGATAAATACAAGCTAGTTAAATCTAGGTGTAAGATATTAATGTCTCATATTAATAATATTTACCTTTTGATATATATCATATTGTATTCATTTGTGTACTAGGTTAGCTCATTTATTTAGATGAGTTAAACACTTAGCCATACAGGGAAATTTACACTTGAGTAGACTTGGTTGATAAGTAAGCTGTACCTAATGAGTAGGAGATTCCCAGCTATTAACATTTTGTATCTGTTTTCCACCTTTTAATTTATAATTTGGTCTTGAGCTCATAGTAAATTTTCTAGTGAATGTGAAATATTTCATATTCTTTTATCCACTGTTATCATGTTTGATAACTTGATACTTAAATGTCATTGTTAATGTTAATATTTCATACATTTTATGCAATGTTTCATTATTTTGAAGACCAATAAATATACAAAATCTCTCTCTCTCTCTTATATATGTATACATATATATATATATATATATATATATATATATACATATATATATGTGTGTGTGTGTGTGAATGTATATATGTATACATATATATATATATATATATATATATATATATATATATATATATATATATATATATATATACCCAACCACCTTTACTTGAACAAATTTCTATAGACTTCCAAACTAGCTCTGACAGTTTCTGCCCTTGGTTTATCTTCACCACAATGTTATTCTTAGAATGTGGAAATTAACATTTTCAGACCGTTCCAAGAGTCCAAGCCTTCCTTAACCATCGAAATCAGACTTATATCCATTCCTTTGATGCTGGGAAAAATACAAAAAAATTGATTGTCAACCAATTCACTAACTTACAGAAATACCACTTTTTTCAGACAAACTATCCCTTCACGTACCCAACTGCAGTTACTCCTACCTGCAGATGACATGGATATTTATAAATCAAGTCTGTCACAGCAAATCATACAAAATCAGCTCTGATCATACACACTGCTGCTCATCTGTGACATAAACATGTTGGAGGGACAGGCAGGTGTCTTAGAGCTCACCCCTTCTACAGAACAGACTCTTCATTCATGTAAAACAGAGCTCTTCCCTAAGTCTATTCAAATGCAAATTGTCACCAGTCGTCCTTACAGACAGGGTCAGTTTGTAGATGCCTAAGGCACAGGCATATCAAAGTCAAAGTAAACTTTATTGACATTCAGATCACCAGTGCATCACTGGATGAAATTTCATTGCTTCAGGCTCTTGTGTATTGAAAAGCAGTTTTCAAAAGAGGGTTAAAAAAGCATATAACAGAAGAAATTCTAGACAGTACAGATATAAATGCACACATAGATAACTTACCCACCACCATTTTTACGAAAGGATAGCAGCATAGCATAATTCATAGTTCCAGTACTTGTGCAAGTAATAGTTTAGTTCAGATTGCATAACTTAGATAAATAGAAAAACGTAATTCTACGACAAAAAAGACAATCATATTGCACTTATGATGTTCTCACAAACTGAGGGAGTGCTGACATTGTTAAGGTTACCTGTTCAACAGTCTAATCACTTGTGGAAAGTAACTATTCCTGAGGTTTGATGTTCTACACCTAATGCTTCTGTATCATTTGCCTGAAGACAGGAGGTGGAACAGTCTATGTGCGGGATGATACTTGTCCCTTATCAGTTTCATGGCCCTGCCATAGTATCTGCAAGAGTAAAGGTCCTGTAAGGACTGGGGATTTGATCTGGTGATTTTCTTGGCCTGCCTTACAACTTCTCTAATTCCTTGGGATCTGTGTATGAGTAGTTTCCATATTAGACTGTGATGTTGTTAGTCAGCATGCTTTTGATCATGGCCCTGTAGAAGGTCATGAGGATGTGGGAAGCCATTCATGCTTATGGACATTGGTAACTGTGAAAACTTGGACATGAATGGCTTGGCTTCAAAAGGTTCTAGAACCTTTAGCCTAATAACTTTCTATGATCTATGAACAATTGTCTTGCCTCAAGAGTATTACTCCTGAACCTCCCAAATAGGAAGTCTCTGCTCTTTGGCACCAAAAACAGACTTACTAAAGCCCCTTCTCAACTCAGTTTCACTGGGATGCACAACAATACTATTGAAATGGCACATTATTTCAGATAAAAACATAGTAGGCAACATAAACCCCAAATGATAAAAACAGCAGCAGTGGGTTCAGGTACAAAAGCCAACTCGCAGTTTATCCAGGAATTTAATCAATAAAACACATGAAATGTGCAGTCACATAAAAATCTAAAAGGTATAAACAGTATTCCAAGCGCTTTCGTCTCTGGTGAATCAGAGACATTTTCAAGGAAATTAGAAAACTGTTATCAAGTTAAACAAACAGATCCACCCCCAATTAAAATTGAACCAATAGAATAAAACCATATGATAAATATTCAGAAAGTTCATAAATATTCAACAGTCACAGTACAATTCAACCACAGAACCCATGTCATGATAAAAAACACACTAAAATTTACAGCAAATAACAAACCAATCCCCAAAAATCATGCCCTTGTCAAAATAGTATAGGTAAAAATGCTATTAATAAACATATACATATGTACGTATAAAATGTAACGTTATATAAATACATGTAAAAAATGTATATCAATTCCTTTATCTATTTAATACTTTTAACTTCAAGAAACAGGCTAAGGATAGAGCAACAATGATACCAGGCCAGTTTATCGCATTAGTTTTAATCTGCCATAGTCCCTCTTGTTTCTCCAGTTGTAGGGTCCAGGGGCCACCCCTTAGGTCTATGTCTAAAACATCGATTATCGTAAATTTAAAATCATGCCCCTCAAAATCCTTACAGTGTTTAGTGAGAGCATTCGTCTCTTTGCCTAACCTAATGTCCCTTAAATGCTCATATATCCTACATCTTAATCTCCTTTCCATTTTCCAGATGTAGAAAGCGGGACAAACCATACATAGGGCACAGTATACCGCTCTTTCAGTTTGACATGTGGTCTTCCTTCTCAGTTCTATAGTAACATAACGCAAGATGAACCCTCAAGATTATGTGTGCAAGATGAACAAGCCCCACATTTCCTCATGTAACCAGTCATAAGACCCTCTTACAAGATTCATGGACATTTTTAAGCATTCTACCCCTTCTGTATATAACATTCGGTCTCTCACCCACCCATTGTCAAATGTCGTTACAGGATGCAATAATTACCCAGTTCTTATATAAGATATCCATAATGAATTTACTGGACCTATTATAGGTCGTAACTAGAGCTGATCTGAACTGTGTTACTCCTACGGCACTTTCAGTTCCATTCTGGTCCACAATGACCAAGTCTGAGTCATCTGTGTCATCAGCATTCACTTCAATGACAATTTCACTGGGCCCATAATAGCTCGTAACACAAGTCAAATCTCCATAAGTTACTCCTATGGTCCTAATGTTCTCCTTGTTAACACTGGGTATATTGATCAAACAAGTTTCATCTGCATCCTAATTAAGGATAGCCTTGAAATAACCTTTCTCCCTTGTATTCAAAACCTCAATAAAGACCTCATTCACAAGTTGTTAATAAAGTGCACGCTGGTGATTTTTATATTTTTTACTGACCTTTTTGTCGTATTTTCAAACTTTTTGGACTTTCTTGTTGTATTTTTTTTCAACCTAATAAGTTCCCTTCTGTTCAGACTGCTTCTCCAAGATACACCCTATCTCCTGGCAATGAAATGTAAAGCCTCAACCAAGCTACAACCTCAGTAGTCAAACCTCATTAGGGTCCTCACTTCAAACTCCTGCTACAAACTTACATGTTTTACTTTCACAGTACTTGTTCTTGAACTATTGCAGTCCCTGCCACAACAATTGCTGACCTCACTAACATCCCTGCTTTCAGAATTAAATTTAAGCAATATCTAGCAAATCATTACAGCTGCAAATTTGGTAATAAAGGCCATATTACTTAAACACCAAAACCTTGCTAAAAGCAAAGGCCCTAATCAATAACCTACTACCACATGGCTACATCTACTGGCCTCATATGACCACATATAAAGAGCCTTCTGTTCATATGTAAATACCTGGTCTACTCTCTCCCTTTGTCACTATTATACTCAAGTTGTTGGTAGCACTTATCTTCACTATGTGACACTATCACTATTTAATGCTATGCTATACCCTAATAATACTAACTTCTCTGTCTTTTTACCATCTCATTGCCCACCTTTCCTCTTCTTTGACCTTCCTCTAAGGATCACAGTATCATAGGAAGTTACTAGGTGATTGGCCTTGAGGCCCCTACAAGCCAAGCCAAGAATTTAGCCCATGTTTCAACAAGTCAGCACCCTACGCCACTGTCCAGCAGGAACACATGTGGAATTCCAGGGGTGTATTTTCTGTTCCCCATCCAGTTATCCAGGTTGCGCTTAAAAAGGTTTAATGAGGTACTCTGCTTTACGTGGAGAGGGAGTCTATTTCACAAAAGGAGGAGTCTCTGGGACTCAAATTTGTCCCGTCAATGAGTCCTATTGATGTCACAGACCAGGTTGAGGTTGTGCGGATGAGTTACTCAAGTGGAGCTTGACTGGCGGATATGCAGCAATTCCATCAGTGCAGGGTCTGAGATTGCTTTGTATGCCAGAGAGAAGTCACTTCTGAGGAGTCTGTAGGAGACTGAGTAGAGTGTCAGGGCTTTTAGCCTATCTGTGTAGGGTAGATGTTTGAGGTCCTGGATTCTTTGGGTGAGGAACTTCTGTGGTCTCTACAGCTGCTGGATGAGCTTTGCGAGGTACATGCTGAAAGAGGCATTGTACTCAATAATAGGTCTTATAAAGGAAGAATACAGGGATGTTATGGCCATCTTGTTCCTGGATGAGATACCATTACTAATGAGGTGGGCCATGTAAAAAGCTTTCTGTACAACGGAGGCAATATGGTGGACAAAAGTCAGTTTACTATCAACCTGGGTGCCCAAGTCTCTCACAACTGATTGCATGCTTAGGACCTTATTATCAATGTGATAATTTGTGGGGATGTCACCCTCTCCAAAAGGGATGATGTTGCATATTTTAGCATTCAGTTTGAGGCCATATTTCTGGCACCAGTTGTTTGTTTGGGTGAGACCCTCTTTGTGGAGGTCCACATCACTAGGATAATTGATGACAGCACCCAGCTCGCAGTCACCTGCAAACTTGGTCAACCATAGCCCACTAGATCTGGTTGCACCTCCAAGAAGTATAGCCCAAACAGCAGAGGCCTCAAGACCCTTCCCTGGGATAGACCGCTTGTTAAGGTCTATATTAAATCAGTGAATGCTTAAAAAAGCAAACGCTGATTTATCGACCCCCATGTAAGTGAGAGGTTACAATCCTGAACACTTGGAACAGTGATTTTTTTTTTCCCCAGGGAAAAAAATCACTATTCCACAAAGAAATTAAAAAACATAAATAAATAAAAACTTCAAAACATTACATAAAATGGGGGGGGGGTTGTACCCCCCACTTAAATATACCAACTCCGGGATCAAGTACAGTGAGGAAAACGGAAAAGTAATGGAGGTGGCCAAGTGATTTCTTTCTCAGGGAAAGAAAATCACTTATATTAGGTTTCACTATTTTGCTGTTTCGTGCTTTCATGTTCGATCAAGATGCATTTGAAGGATTATGTCTTTGATTATATAATAGGAACCCGCTTGTTATGGGTCTACTACCTGATGTGGCTTCCCCTATTCTGACTAGGTGGGTTCTATCAGTGAGCCAGTTTGCTACCCATCTGGTAACATACAGGTTGATGCCTAGTTGAGAGAGTTTATCTATTATACCTTAGTGGGGAATAATATTGAAGCTTTGGCCAGGTCAAGGTAGGTGGTGTGCACCATCTTCCCATCATCTATGGCCTTGGTGATTGTCTCAAAGAATTCAACCAAATTTAACAGGCATGACCTTCCCTTGTCAAAGCCAAACTGTGTGGGATCAGATGTCTGGAGATTGCCAATGTCCTTGTTAATGAGGTCCATGATAATTCACTCCATGGCCTTGCAGATCAGGCTAGTAATAATCACCACTTGCCAAGTCTCGAACCCAGGACCCTGTCAACTACAGCATAGTGCATTAGCCCACTAGGCATCTCAGCTACAAGATTATATCTCCCTAGATGGACTCAGGCCCACAAACCCTGGTTTAGGAGGCCAGTGCCTTATCCATTAGGCCACTGGGGCCTGAATGTACATCATCTACAGATCCACTCAATAAAACTTTATCTATAATTCGCTGCTACTCACACTTGTACATATTCTAATATTATAACTATGTTGTCATGACTACTATTCTGGTGTTTGTATATTATTTCCCTGCTATAAAATCTGTTTTACAGCTGAAGGCATACAGAAATTTGCTTGACTACTTCCATTTGATGTGTTGCTGTTGTCAACCTTCTGAAAATTATTCTTTCCATTATATATATATAAATGTTTCTAATATTACTACTATTTTAGACTTATTATTTTTCTAAGCCAGGCTGAGTCTGTAATTGGGCTCCTGTGATCGGTCATTGGAATGTATATAAGTAAACCATAGTTTGATATTGCTATTGTTCTTTTTATGTTTCTCGTAAATGATGTCAGTATCATCATCCTGAAGAATATCCACCATAATGACAATGTAAAAAATCAGTTATGTATCTTCATTTGCAGATAACATAAAAATACCTTATTCTGTCTGGCAGACAGAAATATGTGTTGTAACAGCAGAGAGCTGTCTGACTTCTACCGGTCTCATTGCATGAGAGAGGGATTTCATTTTCACATGAAGCAGTACTCCGGCCTTAAACTTTGTGTGCTTCTCTTGCTGAAATCTCTATCCCTCTTATCTCACCTTAGTTCTCTGCTGTTGTAATCCCACTTTTCCCCCACTGATAGACAGTTGCCTGATATCAATCTGTGTACTTTGGCTATACCCCTAGCACTTTACCTGATGTGCCTTGCCTGATTGCTTTGGCTACCTGCAATATAAATCTTGTAGGAATCCATTCACAAGAGTCAACTGCTCCTATGGTAGTGGATTGGTCATGCAGTTTGGTTTCATTTCTAGCTGTACATATTTCCATAGTTGTTACAAATACACCATCAGAATGAATCATTATCGGACTGCTACAATCTCCATGGAAACATATAAATGTATGTTAGTTTTTATTGAGTTGTATCAATAAACCCTAATATTTCTAATCTTAAGAATGCACCTCAGAGCTTTACTGTTTATACACACTCCCTCAGAATGACACTCATTTTAGTTTTCTCTGAGATTTTATCTAGCATTCCTATCATGTTCACCCTTATTTATGGATGGTATTTCGCAATTATTATGCATTCTTTAGATTTTGATTGCCTGGCTGCGTAATCATGTATTCGTCAAAGTTAAAGACAATAGTAAAATATCTAAATATTCTCTGGATGCATAATTCATTATTCTTATTGTTTAAACATCTTAAAATGCCACCATGTTTCAGATGATTAATGTCACCTGTTAAATGAATGCCATTAACAAAACATTTCATTGCATCGGACCAAGTATATATTGCTGGCTGTCTGGGTTCTGCTTATTTTTACTGAAAATGTAATTCAGAAATGTTTTCAAATAGTGAATATGACTGTACTTACTTATTTTATATAGTTCTTTTATCTAATCTTTTATATTCATGAGACTGTCAGTATATTACCAGATGCTTTTATGTATTCTGCAAATGTTGTATCAGCAGGTAACCTGTTATCTGCTTCAAAACATACTTCAGAAAGGTGTGATAAACAGAATCTCCATTCAATGAAGCAAAATCTGTAATCAACCATTCTCTCCAGCTCTATTAAGTGTTGATCACCTTACTGTTAAATTCCAGGTTTTAGATCTTCTACCTGCTGTGTGTGACAATCTAATTGTCTTATAAATAGCTAGCAATGCAATGGTAATATTAAAGGCATGTAGTAACTTGTCCAAGATGTTTGAGGAAATGGAGTGATTGCTTGCCAGTGCAATGCAATTTACTAGACACATGCATACTCAGTGAATGAGATTATACAAGATCTAACTATCATATTTTACACAGCTGCAAAGGACATAGTTTCATGGTCTAAGAAGCAAGGTTTGTCTGTGTCGTTCGGCTTTTCCCAGTTAGGGGTCGCCACAGCGGAAACTCCAGTCTGCTAATGATTGGCAGTGGATTTTTACATGCCTAGTTGCCAGCCCTGATGCACAACCTTCAACAAAGGCATGCCCATTCACGCATGTCTCCACGCAGAAGATGCTCTAGCTGAGAATCGAGCCTGACAGCGTCTTACTGTGAGGCGACAACGCTACCGCAGCACCACCACCACAGTGGTCTAATAAGCAAGGTATCTCTCCATTAATAAAGCTTTCAGTCAGCATATCTTTCTCCTAAAATTAAGGTACATAACAATATAATTCAATTAACAAATTCTTACAGGGGGGATATGCTGTTGTGATCTACCTGATAAGAAAAAAAAACATTAATTTAAAAGTGATTGTCTTCTTAACTATCCTAGCACTATATAGGTGCATCACTAAGTAGATGACAGAAGATGAAGACATAAACCATAACTGGAAATGTCTCTTTGGAAGGTGGAGAGTGGCCATTAGTCATGTACGAGTATTGCATGTTTCTTTTCTTTGCTTTTTTGCATGTTTATTTACTATACTGCTTTGTTTCATTCTGAACAACTACTTTCTCAGGGGAAAAAAAGATAAATTGTAGTGTGCCTTGAGCCATATGCATGCTACCATTAAAGGAGTTCTGCCAAAAGATTGGATGGAATAACATAATCATGAATATCATACAAAAGAGGAAATCTTGTAACTTGGTATCATTAGGAGAAAGAAGAACACCTGCACTGTTAGTAGCAATGAGATAGCGACTGTTGCTGAGCAGACAGTGGCTGTAAGTAACTGTTCAGGTTTAGTGCTAGCAACTGATGGTGAGCAGACCGTGGCTGTAAGTAACTGCTCAGGTTTAGTGCTAGTGACTGTTGGTGAGCAGACAGTGGCTGTAAGTAACTGCTCAGGTTTAGTGCTAGCGGCTTTGGTGAGCAGACAGTGTCTGTAAGTAACTGCTCAGATTTAGTGCTAGCGACTGTTGGTGATCAGACAGTGGCTGTAAGTAACTGCTCAGGTTTAGTGCTAGTGACTGCTGGTGAGCAGACAGTGGCTGTAAGTAACTGCTCAGGTTTAGTGCTAGTAACTGCTGGTGAGCAGACAGTGGCTGTAAGTAACTGCTCAGGTTTAGTGCTAGCAACTGTTGATGAGCAGACAGTGGCTGTAAGTAACTGCTGAGGTTTAGTGCTAGTGACTGCTGGTGAGCAGACAGTGGCTTTAAGTAACTGCTCAGGTTTAGTGCTAATGATTGTTGGTGAGCAGACAGTGGTTGTAAGTAACTGGTCAGGTTCAGTGCTGTTCTGCTACCAGATTGTCACATTGAAGTTCAAAATAACAGGATGACATTTTCATAACATTGATGATGCAGTTGTTTTACAGCAAAGATGTCACTGTATTTAATTCCTAAATTCAATATCCTTTTATGATCTGTCATCTACCCTTCTTTATGACAGAGCTGGTAGGGTGATTTAGTCTAGAGATGCAAGATTAAACCAGCTTGCTAACAGTAAATGAAGTTTGGCAACAAACCAAGTTGTCCCGGGACATCTTCATGAGGGGTTAGACTGATATTAGTGGGTGTTAAGTGGGTTGGGGAGGGGAAAGGATTAAGTTGAGGCAGGGGGGATTGGGTGGAAATGAGATAAGGATAGGGAGGGGCTTAAGAGGTTTAGACAAGTGTAGCTGGGTAAGCAATCACATTTAGGCATGAACTTGCTACAGCAGGTTTTTGTCCAAGACCACCTATGATGGTTGGGTGGGTGGGCCTTGGAATGGTGACTGTGGATGAGGTGAGTGGTGTTCAGTGGCAAGGGTTGGTGCTAGTGGTGTTTGTTTATTTGGGGCATGGTCTAGTGTCCTTTTCAGGGATGCAGATTGATGGGGAGGGACAGTTTTGTGCATGGTTTTGGCCATTCTATTGTATGGGGTTTAGGTGTGGTGATGTTGCAGGACTGTCCATCGGGAGTGATGCTGGTGCAGATCTGTCATGGGGGTGTCACTGACTTGCTGCCGCTCATGGCAGAGGCTTTGGCATCTTGGATTTGTTTGGCTCTCTGGCCTGGTGTGAGCGGCCGGTGGATTAGTCCCGGTTCTGGGGTCTTGGGGGCCCAGTTTTGTTGTTGCTCTGCATTGTTCGGTTTTCACCTATATTGCAGGAGGTGGACTTTGTGGTGGAGGGTTTTTCCGGGTGCTGTGCTGCCCCTTTGGGGATGTCCATTGCTGCTTTCTAGGGCTTGGAGTGCATCTTTGTGGTGGAGGGGACAGCACACCTGCGCTGTCTACTTGAGGCTTCTCATTTTATAGAAAAAAAAAAAGATAGCCTAAAGTGTTAAACATGCAAAGTTTTCAACTTGAGTCCTGTTCTGTGACACAGAATGTATGGTGATCAAGGCCCATGGCATCGGCTGATATCCATGTCTTTGCTTACTCCTTTTTATTTTATTATTTACACATGTGGTTCTATATGATTTAGTTTATGTTGACCAGCATAGATAGTGTCATCCTCAGATGGCCTTTTGGGCCTAGGGCAATGCAGGGGAATTCATTGGTGGAGTTTTGAGTGGTTGTTTCAGTGGAGGGGTGGCTGCCTCAGTATCGCGGTTCAGTGCTCAGTTTTGGAGGCCATGCTAGCTTGGGTTTCACTTTGGCGTTGGGTGTGCTGGCATTTTGGTTGTTGGCAGTGCTAGAGGGTCAGTTCCAGCTGATGCAAAAGAAAAAAAAGGGGAGAGGAAGGGATGCAGAGATTGTGCGAGGGGTTCTGTGGGTGCATCGTTGTTGTTGTGCCACAGCGCCAGATGAAAGGTGCTTGTTTGTCAGTGCAGCCTTGGTTTTTGCTGTATAGAGGTTGGGTTGAGGAGGGTCAAGGCCTGTACTGCTTGCCTTTTCATGGGCTGTAAGGTTTAGGGGTGGATTCGCACATGCGTGGTGGGATTTTCCTAATCTGTAGCATAGGAAGTGTTATTTTGAAAGACCCATAAGAGAATGTTAAGTAAGGGGAAAGAAGAGGGCCAAGCATAGAGCGGATAGGAACCTCTTTGTTAACACAATCAAATTCATGATATAAGAGAGCTTCTGAAGAAATACACAATGGAGAAGCCTTTTAGCTGGTTGCTACAGTGCTGTGCCCTAAGAGATTCTAATTGGCATATTTTAATTTTGTGGAATTGCCCATTTGAACTTAATTGCTGTGTTCTTTGATTCAGTGTTTGATCTCTTTACAGAGGATTGTGTCATACATGATTAACATTGATACATAATTAACTAAGAAAATAAATATCCAAAAAAGTAAAAGAAACAGAAACTTTCCATTTCATCAGCTCTTCAGATGCAGGGAGCGGTCTGGATGCTACTGCTATTTCTTGCAGCAGTGGCACTAACGGGTATGGGGGGTGGGGGGTTTGGCACGCTTTCATCTGTGTGTTGACTCAGGGTGAACTGCGGCTCATATGGCAGGAATTATTGTCTTTACTTTACCTTTTGACTGGATAAGCTCACAGGACACATCTGTCCCCCTTTCAACAGTGACAATAGTAGGTTGCGAACGTATTTGGTAAATAGCATATTGCAAAAGAAAGTTGTTTATGTAGCCAACCAGCCACCAACTGAAATCTATTTTAATTCTGCTTTCATTGGGAACTGGGACAAATAAGCACCTTAACTTTGGCCGCTCATAATACGGGTTTGTACATTTTCTTAACATTTAGTAAGCTGCTACTGGACATTGGGCAGACAAATGAACAGCTATATGAGCAACCCTTGACATACCTTCTAAGGTATTATCTGGCTTTTAAATTTAGCCTCAATGGCTCACAAACCTTGTATGCTAACATGTGGTTGGAGAATATCTGGATGGGTCTTGTCTAAAATAAAGTGAGTACATATGTTCATAGAATTGCAGTATACAGTTATGATACATCTCAAACAGTTATTGTTTGTCTTTCGGCTTTTCCTGGTAAGGGGTTGCCACAGCGGAACTCCGGACCGCTAATGATTGGCAGTAGATTTTTATGAAACGCCGAGGTGCCAGCTCGACACCCAACCTTCAACTAAGGCATGCCTATTTACGCACGCATGTCTTTCAAAAGTTACCCAACCGTGGGGAGGACATGCAGATTCCACACAGAAGGCACTCCCAAGCCCAGCCGAGAATCGAACGGGAGAATCTCTTGCTGTGAGATAACAATGCTACTGCCGTACCACCACGGCAATCTCAAACAGTAATTAAAAAAAAAAAAAAACATTGCCTGGAGCTTCTTTATGATATCACTAGTTAGAATGGCTGCAAAAAACACATCAGCAGTTCAGGATCCCACTGGTCTGGAGGAATTTAATTAATGTCAGTTGCACTTTCTTCAGGTTGGCAGTCTGTTGGGTTGTGTTTTATCTGGATTCTTGTCTAAGACTTGTTCCACATTATGTCGGTTAGTGTGTCTCATTTGGAGATGGAAGGTTAACAGCTAGGCAGATGGTTTTACAATACAAGTGAGCTTGGCTTATACAGTGCGCTAATTGATGTGGTATGGAATTGCAAGGTTACCCGGGTTGTGGATATTGATAGGTCCCTTCATGTGTGGGGTTTAGTTTTAACATACTCATCTGGTAGTTAAATTAATATTGGGCATTTGATAGGGTCATTGGAAGCATAGCCTCAGTTATGGCTGCTTTGTCATACATGGGTGTGGCGGTGGTACATTCCTTCCTGGGTCAGCAGGATAGGTTGCATTTGAAGATGTCGTGGAATGCACGTTATGTATTTTAGATAATTTACATGTCTTTTTCTTTCTTGCAGATGGGCGTTTTGGAACGCTGCTGCTATAATTTGGAATAGGTGGGTATAAGGTGGAGCCTCCTCTTTACACATTAGAGGATTTACTTTTGTCCTTTTCTTTGTAGGTGGTGGTGTGCTGAGTACCAGTTGTGGTGATACACAGTGAATTTGCAGATGATGGAAGCAGTGGCGAGCAAGGATGTTACACATGGGGAGCACAAGTGGGCACAGTTACTGACTAAAGTAAGTAAAATTCAAAGTTGTGAGTTTTGGTAGAGGATTTACACTGTTAGGTAGAGAAGGACAGGCATTTGAGTTTGTGATCTCAGGGTTAATTGGTTGTACAATCTGTTCTATTAACCGTTCAGTGTGTTAGATCAATGTTTGAAAGTTGTCCCTGCTTTTGGGCATTTGCATTCAGTAGTAAGAGGGAGCAACAGTCATTGGCCATAGGTAAGAGTTTAGGTTCCTGCAGTGGGCTTGATGAGGTTACATGTAATGCATTTTATTTAGTGCTCATTAAGGCATGTCAATGTGGATGGGATTCAGGTAGGTGGAGTAGAGTCACAGTACTATTAGTATCATAGGAAGTTATTAGGCTACTTGCCCGGGGGTGATTACAAGCTAGACATGTTAGGCTCTTATTTCTGTGGGTAGCTTATCAGTCTTGTCCAAGGGGATATGAGTCATAGCGTAAGAAAAAAAAGAGAGAGGGCTGGTTCCATACTTTGGTGCAGAGTTTGGCAAAAACTTGATGGGGGTGATAGGGGTCCTTGTCAGTGCCTCCATGTTAAGCAATTATTGATATGTGTGCACATAGAATTTGTTTTTTCTTTTCTTTGTAGATTGATGAAGTGCAGAAGGCATCATGCAGTGGCTTGAAAAGGGGATCTGAAAGGTGATGTTTTGATAGGATGGATGTTCTTGCTAATGGAATGGGGTACAATGAGGGTCTGAGTAAACACTTTATTAAGGCATGTTAGAGCTCTGTGTTCAATTAGTGGGAGCTGATTATTGCATTTGTATAGGGGGCAAGTAAGGAAGATGTAGGTTGGGGGGGCCAGGGAAAACTGTTGGGAATGGTTTATGGGGAGTGTGGGGATCCCACGGGATGAGTAGAGTCATGACATTCATAGGAGCACAGGAACTTATTAGGTTAAAGCCCTATGGCTCTTGCAAGCCAGTAAGTTCAACCCTTGTTTTCAGGAGCTTGGAACGTTGGTGGTGGTTGCATTTATGCATCCAGTTGTTTGAACTATATTTGGGGGAAGGGCCAACGAGGTGTTTGACAGGATGTTGGTGTTTGTTCCTAACGGGTGGTATCTTTGGGGTGACAAATTTGTCCCTTGAGTATGTAGTGTTAATGTTACATACCAGGTTAAGGTTTTACAGAGTAGCACAAGGATCATTTCACTTGTGGTTTGGGTGAATTTTGTAAGTAGGGTTTTAGGAAGTATGGTAGGTAGCTGTGTTGGGGTAATTTTAGAAACTGGGGCATTGTTACAGAGGAGTAAGAAGGTTTGAAGGAAGCTTGTTGCAGGATATGACAGCTGTAGGCCAGGTCTTAATTACTTACTAGTGGTATAGGTAACATAAGGGAAGAGAGCCTTCGAGGGGAAAGGCCAGGGACAAATAGGGGTTAATGATGGTTAGTACTTTGAGTGTTCTAGTTAGGATGGTTGCTAGGAGGTTCTGAGTGGGGAGGCCTGGGTTCTAGTCTGGATTGTCATTTGGTAATAAGTGAATCCGGGGTGTTTATGGCTGGGCATGTAGAGTACTTCATTGCTGAGCATAGGTGAGTTTTTAGGAACTAGGTCAAGGTGTGCTGGTTTTCTGCCATAAATTTAAGGTTAGGGCATTAAAGTTTTGGAGTTAGACTAGCCTATTCCCTACAGTAATTGGGTTACTGCATACTCAGAACTTATTAGTGTGGTGGGCTAAGGGGATATGCTACAGTTGACAGACTTGTGGCTAAAGGTTGTCATTCTGTTCAGGTTGAACCATGATTAGTGGCTGGAAGGAAACGGTTTAAAAAGGAATGTATTCCCTTGGTCTGGATATTCTGGTGGTGCAGTGGAGTCTTGGGTAATCTTACTTTATTTAGTTTCATTAGGGTGTGTTTCAGGGATGATATGCAGGATTCTAAGGGCTTTACAGATGATGGGTACACCGAATGATGTTTGGCTTAACCCTTCCCATTATGGGAGTTAGTTGCTTGAACAATTTTGGATAGAAGGGAGGGGGAACAGCCTGGTCAGGCTGGTTGGTGGAGAAGGGGGATAGGCTTGCCCTCTTCTATTCTCCCTCTGGTGTTTGGATGTTCATTTCAAGGACCTGGGGAAAGGAAAATGAGCAGCTGGAGGAAGCTTGCTGAATAGATAAGCAAGCTAAGGTAAGGATGCTGCTTATTTGGTGGAAGGTGATTCAATGAATGGTTTATGAAGTGAGATGGGATGCTGCTTCATAAGTAAAGTAAGTGAGCAGAGGTATGGACCCTGCTTACTGGGCAGGGTGAGTAGGTACACTGCCCTGATTAGCATTACAAGGATGGCACTTCATAAGTAAGGTAAGCGAACAGAGGTATGGATGCTGCTTACTGGGGCAGGGTGAGTAGGTACGCTGCCCTGTTTAATATTACAAGAATGTTATGCTGTGTTTAGAATCAACTATATTATGGTCAGTTGTAACTAATAAAGTTTGTGAACAAAACTATGTTATGGAAATTTTAATAAAGGTCGTCAAATGTCATTCAGTGTGATGTGTTTACTGAAGAGGACCGGGACAAATGCTGGTTGGTCAGCATGAGTTATTCGTTCATTTATCCTTGACATATAATGAAATCTAATCATAAGTGGTGTTCATTTTGTGTGCAAATACCTTGCTTCAAATGATATTTAGAGTACCTTGGCATTTGTTGTAAGTGTTTATAAAAGATGCTGAGTTTCCTTTTCTGAGTTATCATAAAGAGTTAAAGTATTGTTTTTTGTCTGACTAGACGTGATGGTAGTCACTTACCTTCATTTTCATAATTTCTTTGCTTCAGTGTTGCCCTAGTAGTATTGATGCCCTAGTAGTATCGATGCCCTAGTAGTATTGATGCCCTAGTAGTATTGAAGATTCTGTGCGCATTATCATATAATTAAAGTAAGTATTAGAAGATTGCTTGGAGGAAAGTTTCCATTTGGAAATTAAATTGTAGGTCTTTCTTGTATTTCTGTACCTCATAATCTTAAATCTGCTCATAATTTGTAGTTTTCTGACGAATCTCTCACCAGGTGTCTCTATGCATTCACTGATATGGAATAAACTGCATTTTGGAACAGGAGAAGTCATCATTTTACTGTTAGTATTCCAGCCTGTACTGCAGTATGCTAGCTAGACAGACAGATATTGATCTAATAGTAGAATACTTCTCTTCCATAAAGTGTGATAAGTGATAGTTAAGGCTACTTGGCAGTGCAATTAAATTAAAACAGAGTTCTGAATTGTTTCACCTGTAGACCTCTTCCTTCTTATAGAATAGCCCATGGAAAAATGTAAAGGAGGCAATGTTGCATATCTAGTACTAATACATTATCCGAACGTACACACTTTAGATTATAAGCAAAGAAATGAAATATGTTTCAATTTCCTTCTTTGAGATAGTTAGGGCAAAACTGTGTAGAGCAAAACTAATAGATGAATATTTCATAAGTTTTTATATTAATGCAGCTGCAACTGCGAACCTAATAATTGCATATTACAGAATTTATGACCCTGAATTAGTACACTTATGGCCTTTTCTCAAAGCCATGTGCTGTCATACTGAAATGAATAGAAGTGTTTATGCCTTTTCTCATCCCACTACATTTAAATTCAAATATGTCTGCTGTCATCCATCTAACAAATGTTTCAAATACAGTCATATAAATTGCTCTTAGACGATCATTATATTAGCATTTCTGCATTTCTTATTTCAACTGCCTTAGCCCTGAGGAACAGTAAATGTAGATAAATGCAGAAACAGAAAGACAGAAAATATTTGAACTCTTCAGTAAGTTAACATAGTGCACTATTATTATTATGAGTATAGGTCTGCAGTATTGGGGCTCTCTATCGCAACTTGGAGACCCTACAATAAGAGTTATGAGCCTCTGCAAAATTAAGCATGATTACACAGCTATAATAGTGCAGTGAAGAACTTACTTTTTTACATTAAAAGTATTTTTCACAGGGGAGGGGGTCATAAAAAGGGTATTCAAGGTTTCATCCTCATGTTGAATAAAACCCTAATTTTTTTTTTTTTTGCCTAAAGTGGTTTTGGAGTTACCTTGAACCAATCTATTTCTCATTGTATTCTTTATGGAACCTATAAAGAAGGAAGAAATAATGTTTCATATTCTGGATGTCCACAGGCAACTGAGATACTGCATAGATTGAACTAAATCCTTCAGAAAGCCAATCCTGAAAATATGTAAAAAAAAAGGATAACTAGTATCAAGGCAAACATAATAGAGATGGCTGCCTCATGCTATTTCTTTTTGTTATTTTCACCTCAGCAAGCCACTTCCAGGCAGGCGTAGGGCCCACTCTACCATGGCTTTGTCTTCTTCTGTGTTCTTCTGGAAGGGATGGACTCAGTAAGTATTCTTCAGGTAGCAACTCGATCCTCTATACATAGTTTTACAAAATATTAGAAACTGGGTTTCTTTACTGTGTCCAGAACAAGCTTTTCTAGGACCACTCTCCAGGTGCTTCTGAATTTTTTAATTTCTTTCTCCTCTTTCTATGTTACTAAGCTGTGGTAATGTACTTCTACAGTGTATGTTACTGCTACAGTGATATAAACTCAGTACAGTTGTGTAGGTAAACCTACCATAACAGTAGATGTTCTAATAGATCACTGCTGCATTAGCTATACCCTCTTTTAACAAATAAAAATGCATAAATACATCCTTAAAGTACAATAAATAAATGAAATGTTATATTACACTACTTGCTGATCTCTGTGTTCCTTTCTGTGGTATGAGTCATAGCTGAAAAGGATCTAAATATCAATTAACTTAGCCAGTTAAAATAAATACTTAGGTAACATTTCTAAACTAATTATACAATGGAAGTGACTTGGTTTAGCTGGGAACATATATCCATGAGAAGACATGTTAATTAGGGGTGATGTATTCCTGTATTTTGCTCTGCATTTTATGGGACAGAGACTGATTTCTCGTAGTATTTCTTGGTTGTTTCCAGGGTCATATCAATGGAATGTTAAACTGTTTTTTCATAAATAGAATGCTGTGCTGATCAGTGTGTGCCCTGATATCACGTGCAGCTCTGTATGTACAGTGTGCAAGCCTGAGAGTACTGAAAGTTGAGTGAACATAGTGAGCTCTGCAGCTATAGATATAAACCAAGAGAGCAATGTTTGAGATTATATCTCATCCAAGGAATAAAATGCTACTCATATGTCAGAGAAACCCTTTTCACCTCCAAAAACTACTCAGACTGAGTTGTTGCAAAGAGCCATAAATACGTACATCTCTAAAACAATCATGAACAAGAGGAAGAATACAGATCCCAAGGGAAATTCAATACATATCCCACTAAGTATAAATTCTAGGATTCAAACTCATAAAAAACATCCTGCCAACACTGCAACTGGGGTTAAAATAATTTTAGGGTACCAAACTCCTTTGCTACTACTCGCCCTCTTAGTGAAATATACTATCTCCACTGTCACACACCATGGGGAAAGTGAGACATCCAATGTAGTACAATCTCACAGGAGAGTGCACAGAGAGACACACACACACACACACACACACACACACACACACACACACACACATTTTAAAACTATCATGAAAAGTACATTTCCAGGAATCAGGACTCAGATAAAAAAAATATAGAATATTTTTTATTAACTGGTAAATCTCCACAAAAAGTAGAGTTTCTGAGTTTTTCCTAGGGATATGTCATTATACTAAAAATCTAGGACATTTAAAAGCATTAGCAGGAAGACTCCCTTCAGATTTTTTCCCCTCAAAAAGGGACTTTCTTGTATAGTGGTTCTTATTTCTAACTACTGTATCTTTTTTGCAGCTGGAATTTTGTACATATCAAGATTACTTAGAAATCTTATCTTTTTGTCATATTAAGAAACTTCAACCATCAAATTTAAAAATAAATGTACAATCCAAAGTGTACAAGAAATGTATAAACTTAAACATGTTCAGAAAATAAATTTGTATTATAACGAGCAAATTTACTAAAAGGGTAAATCTACTTTGTATAACCTAGTACCACTACTATCCTACCCTCCCCTCAGCCAGCCATAATGCACAATTAAAGACAGGGAGGCATCTGTCCAGATCCCTGCCTGTCCTTCCCAGATATCATCCCTTAAACTCAACCTACCTATCAGTATAACCTCCTTTCGTATTGCCTGAAACATGGAAGTAACTATGTGATCCTTATTGTTCAGAGGACATCAACGGCAGATGGAAGGAGAACTACCTGCAGCCTTTGAATGAAGAAAGCCTAACAGAAGGTGCATTGATTCATGCATAGCCAGTGCTGAAAGAGGAAGCAGTAGCCATTCTAGAAGTAAGAATGACAGTAAGAAAAATTAATTTGGAAGAAAGCAGCAGGCTCAGATTAAGCCATGGCAGATGTGAGCAAGGTGTTATGTGAGTTATGGAAACAATTACTCGAGGGTAGTCATTGACAGAAAGGCATATTCCCAATGACTGGAGAATAAGCATTCTTGTGCCAGTGTACAAGAAGAAAGGAGACACAAGCAGCAGAGATGTATCAAACTACTGCCACATTATACGAAAGTGCTGGAAAGGATGATTAATCAACAAATACATAGAGCAGTAGAAAGTAAGATGGGAGACGAGCAGTTCAAATTCACATAAAAATGTGGCACAACTGACCAGATGTATGCAGTGAGACAATTTGTGTCAAAGAAGCTGGAGATTAGGAAAGAATTCAGTTTGGCATTTCTAGGCATGAAGAAGGCATATGACTAAGTCCCATGCAAGCTGACTTCAGCAGTCCTTCGACTATTGTCAGTCCCAGAAACAATGCTAGAATTAATGAAGGTTACACACAAGTACCCAGTAACACAAGTATGAACTGTATGGACTCACAGAGGGGTTTACATTTGAGTTCACTACTGTTCATATTAGTGATAGCCTGCATTACCAAACAGGTCAGAGGGAAATATCAAAAAAGCTTCTGCACGCAGACAGTGTGGCACTACAAACAGACTCTGCACAAGAACTTCAACTTCAAGTGTCTGGGAAGGGTGGTCGAGGAGAAGAGAGGTCTGAATGAGGTCAAAGTTAGAATCACAGGTGCTGCAGTTAACTGATACAAAATGTCAGGGGTAACATGTGACAGAAGAATGCTAAAGAAGCTGAAATGTATTATGTGCAAAACAGTGATGTGACCAGTGCTTTTGTGTGGCACAGCAACCTGGGTAGTAAAGCACTGAGGTGATGGAGATGAAGTGCCTGAGATGGGAGGTAGGATGCACACTGCAGGGCAGCCCGTGAAAGGAAGACATCAGAGAAGAAGCTAAAATAACAAATACAACTTAAAAAAAAGCAAAAACTAAAATTTTAAAATACCACCAAGACCACCGATCCAAGAAGTAAGCAATTTTAATGAAACACTTAGCGCCTCGGCTTGCACAGCCTACCAAGAGTAAAAAAACTACAAAACACTCTTTACTTAAATACAGCATATTGCATAAGACAATTAATCAATTAAGCATACAATTTAAATCACATACTTCCAATTACATTCCTTGTTGAGTCCCCGAGGCTCCAAAATAACATACTTTAAAATCAAAAGGGTTACTTTTTGTAAAAGTTTATTTTTTAAGGACACACATTCATCTATTCCAACTTGCAATTTTTCCAGAACACAACCCCTAAGAGAATCAGGATCAGAACTGTGTGCTGTCATGAAATGACTGCCAAGGGGACTTTCTAGTTTTTTTATTTTTTTATGTTCCTAATATGTTCCTGTAACCGGACCCTAAAACTCCTATAAGTTTCCCCTATGTAGAACTTATTGCATCCACATCTCAGCACATACAGTAGCCCTTCAGTATTACAACTGTATTCATACCTAGCTGTAAATTTAATACCATTAATATAGGGAAAATAACTCACTACATAATGACAGATGGAACAGCCATCACATGTAACAGTGCCCTTATTTGTGCTTAAATTCTGACTAACATTAACATCTGGTAAACAAAATTGGTTATATTCCAGAATATCAGCCACATTCCTAGCTATTTTATATGCAATACTCACAAAGTCAGGTAATATAGAGTTCAAAGTGTTATCCCTTAGAAGCATGGGCCACAAACTATGTGCTTTTTTAACTATTTCCTCAGTTATAATATTATAGGTTGTCACTAAGAAAATTTTCTTCTGGTCCCCATTATTTCCAACTGTGTTGGTGGATTTGTTTCCACTTGTACCAACTTTATATTCCCCACTAACACGGGAATAATGAGAGTATTCCTGGGGGTTAGAAGAATACTTCATGTCCATGATTTTTTGTTTAGCTTCCCTAACCAACTGAACATCATAGCCTCTTTTAATAATCATATATTCTGCTTTTGCTATCTCTCTGTCAAAGCTAATATCAAGGCTACAAAGCCTATGAATTCAAAAGAATTCATTATAAGGCAGTACATTGACCAAATGTTTGGGGTGACAACTACTCCTATATAAAAATACATTTCTATGTTCAAATTTCTCATGGAGACTAGTTGTTAATCCATCTAAGCTAATATCCAGAAAATTCACTTGTGGGCCAAGCTGTATACCATCAAAGCTTAAGCCCATTGTATTAGATTGTAAGTCATTGACAAACCCAAGGGCTTCTGTCTAGCTTCCTTGACATAAAAAAATAAGATCATCAATAAATCTAAAATATAAAATAACTTTTGATCTAAAAAAATCATGTCTATAAACAAAATCATCTTCAAGTTTAGCCATAACTAAATTAGCATACATGGGTGCGAAAGCTGCCCCATAGCAGTGCCCTGTAATTGCTGAAATATGTCTCCATTAAACATAAAAAAATTTTTTTTCGAAAAAAACATAACTAAATCTATCAAAA
Organism: Protopterus annectens; assembly: GCF_019279795.1. Taxonomy (NCBI): domain Eukaryota; kingdom Metazoa; phylum Chordata; order Ceratodontiformes; family Protopteridae; genus Protopterus; species Protopterus annectens. The sequence continues at coordinate 1,029,774,510 of NC_056739.1, read as the reverse complement.
AATTAGACATGGGAGAGTCCCCAGGAAATGGAATAAGGCCTGAATCCCTATTTCATGCTTAATGTTAGTATAAAGACTTTTGACATCCAAGCAGAGCCAAAACTTGTTCATATTCCAAACTTTCCCTTTTATTTTGTTCAAAAAATCCTGGCTATCCCTAATATAAGAGGCTGTACTCATTACATATTTCTTAAGATGTTCATGTAGCAGCACACTTATGTTTTTCAAAAAGTACCTCTGTGCAGACACTATAGGTCGACCACTAAGGTTAGTTAGACCTTTGTGTGTCTTAGGTAAACAGTAAAAAACTGGCATAGAGCAGTTTTCCACTCCAAACTTCTTTTCCACATCCTTAGATGGTGGTATTTTACAGAAGCTAAAATAGCTTGGATTGGAGAAAAGGTCAAGGAGTATAGATTATAGTGGTTGGGTCACTTTTGCAAAGAAGATGATGATTTGATGAAGATGATATGGGAAAAACAGAAAGAAGGCAAGAGAGAGAGAATGAAGACATCCAGCCAAAAGAGGGATAGATTATTTGAGAGAAGATCAGTGACAATCAGGTATGACTGTTGAAGCAGGTAGGAGAATAGCACCGCACCAAGAGAGGTTGTAAAACTGTCACAGAACCACAACCCCATATACAAACTGGGAAGAAGAGCGTTGATTATGATGATGATGATGATGATGATGATTGTTATTGTCTTTCCCACATTGTTACATTCCCATCAAGAATTGCACCCTTTTTGTAAGAAGATTCATCTAAATACCACTTCCTATTTTTTCTGTTCTCATCTTCAGTTGTGGTTGCATGAGACTCATGTGAACAGTATTAGCTTTCTCCCGTTCATCTCTTGCATGGAAACCACCTTTCACTTTCCACCCTGATACAAATAGGCTTTGAGCACCCCAAAAGAAGGAAAGAAATCGAAGAACTGTTATGTTTTTCCATCCCTTTGATCTTCCCGTATACCAGCAGTGACCAAACTTAATTCTCTGAAAATGGTCTTCTCAAAAATCTCATGCCATACTTTAGTGCTCCATTCACTTAAGTCCCTAACAAAACAGCCCTCCCAAGATATTTGCAAATGCATGAGGCATCCTAGATTATGGGGCATCATGTTGCTATTAACAACCATTTCCCTCTTTACAACACCCTTTCTACCTGCAGTGGAATATGAAACCACATATGGAGTACATTAATATGTCTGTTGCTGAACCTTGGAAGTTATTTCTGTGTGTCATCTCTAAGCAGTGCTTCTCCATGTTCTTGACATTACACTCCACCACATGTACAGCCTTCCATCTAGCTCAGTAGCTCAGTAATTGTTTGTACACTACCCTACACACCTTCTCCAACTCCATAGATTCAGAAAACATTTAAGTCTCTTTTCCTTGTTCACCATAGTACCTCTGTCTTATACTGAATGAGTTATATTTTAGCAACTTCCATTTGATAGGCTGTATCTCTCCTGTGCTGCTTGCCACCTTTTCATATGCTTCCTATTTGCTATGGGCCCTATCAGTCATTCCCTGAATCTGCTAACTCATGACCTGTCCAATCTCTCCACAACAATCTGCTTTGCACCAAATGAAGCTATTGTGATTCTTGTATAAGTTACAACATTGTGGATCTTTAGTTAGGAAGTCCCCTGTATTGTCAATGCTGGCATATCATCTAACACAAAAGATCATTTTTGCCTCACCTCAACCCCTATCATCATTTGTTCCTTCATCTTCACCCCCTTTATTGGGTCACGGTGCCTTGCCCAACACACCATTCACTTTAGCTATTACACACTTCTTAACTTCAGGTATTCACCAGTTTCCCATCTTCATAAAGTGTTGGGTATCTCAGACACAGGATCATAGGATCATAGGAAATTACTAAGATATTGACCTGGAGGTAATTTCAAGCCTAGCCATTTCATCCCAATGTAATACCATAGAAATGATAGTTAATTCCTAAGATTGCAATTAGCAATGACTGCCCATGTCCAGGAGGGTTGTGGGCACTATTCCCAGTAAGAATTCACAGTGCCCCATCCACTCATCCAGGTTCCTCTTTAACAGTGTCATAGAGGTGCTATGTTTCACATGAATTGATATCCTATTCCAAAGATGTGGCAGTCACTGGGAGATAAATCTGTCCCTACAGCATGTCCTATTTAAGTTGCAGGCCATATTTAGGTCTCTGGAGCAGGTAGCCCTAGTCCCATTTGATTTATGGATATGCAGCAAATTCATTAGGTTTGGGTCTGCGATAGCTCTGTAAGCCAGGCATAAGTCTCCCATAAGAAGTCTATAGGACACAGAGTATAGTGACAGGGACTTTAGTCGATCTGTGTTTGGCATGTTGCTGAAGTCCCTTGATCTTCCTTGTTAGAAACTGCTGAGGTCTCTCCAATTGCTACAGATGCTTTGTATGGTTCATGCCAAATGGGACATTATAGTCAATTATGGATTAGAGCCAAGTATAGAGGGGTTATAACCTCTTCTGCTGTCAAGGCAATGCCTTTACTAAGCAATTTTGCTATGTAGAAAGCTTTTCTTACTGCAGTAAACACATGGTGGTTGAAGCTAAGGTCGCATTTAAGTTGTGATCCTGGGTCCCTTACCACTTTGTGGGTACTTAGGTTATTGCTGATTTGATAGTCTTCCATCTTTTTGAAATTGTGCATCTATCCCCTCCTTTCCCTTTTCCTATTTGTAGTACACTCTCCTGCAACTAGATGTTACACTACATACAAAAATGTAGATAGAATCATACTATGCCACTCATACCTGCAAGACTCTTCACTTCCTTTTCTATAATTTCCACTAAGATCACCTCTATAAACTGTGACTGGTCTGCAGACTGCATTAGCCTATACTTTCTTATGTATAAATACTTCATACCAGAGTATTTCACTCTTTCAGACCACATACACCTATCCTCCTCAAATGCATGCCTCCTCCCTTCTCTGGCTGCACCTCTGCTGTCTTCCTCCATTTCAGCTACAAACCTGATGGTTTACCAAACTTCTCAAATACCTCACACATATTTAGGTAACACTACATCCAGCTGACCAATTAGCAATGTAGAGTCATTTACAGGTAACCTATAATGTGCCCAAGGGCTCCTCTCTGTTTCTTTTATTATTTCCTCTGTCCATTATACTAGGGCTTCAGTTGCCAGTACAAATAAGCTAAAGGAGCAATGGCTATTTTCTAAACTGAACTCCATTTCTAATGTCCTTCAGTACAATGTAGAAGAAATCATAAAAATCCACCAGGAACACTGCAAACAGCCAAACCAACACAACTTCCTCTGGTGAAAGACTACAACTCCAAATGAAAATAGGTTAGAAACTTTAATGAAATAAAACCAGTTGTTTAGCACTTTCATTCCTCAATGAAAATTAATGGAACTTCTTCAGATGTGAAAAGCAGACCCCATAAACCATTTAAATAACATAAAACAGTCACATGACTCACAATAAAAAAACTATTTACCTTCAATTAGCTAAATGTTTTAACCTTAAGACAGAAATAATGGAAACAGAGTCATTTAATCCGGATTAACTCATGACATCTAGCCAGATTTGCAATCTCAATTCACTCCTAGCTAGATGCTCTTCAACCACATAGCCCCAGGAAACACAAATAACTTGTTCAAGCACAGTAAAATGAAATGTATGTTTACTATAAATATTGATATGTCGATATGGTGCATTAGTCTTTTTACCACTCCTAATGTCCATTATATGCTTGTAAATACTGTTCTGCAATTTTCTAGTAGTCAACCCCAGATAGAATGCTGGCCAAGAGTCACAGGAAGCTAAATACACTGAGGAAAGAAAGCGCTAAACAACTGGTTTTATTTTATTTTATTGAAGTCTTTAACCTATTTTCACTTGGAGTGATAGTCTTTCACCACAGGAATTTGAGTTGGTTTGGTAGAAGAAATCATACTGTATGTAGCCTGAAGGTGGTTTCAGTGTAGAAACTATTACACCACCCTTTATGTACTAGCTCATCTGACTGTCTTATAAAAAAGCTCCCTAAAATCCATCATTTTCCATTGGCTTTTCACCCCTTGATATATCATCTTTGTCCTAACCTACATGATTTAGAATAAACCTTTCTATCTTTTTTGCAAGATCCCTAACACCTAAGGGTTTGTACTGATCAGGGAGTTTAGCCTACATCTTTCCTGATCCTAACTTTCCCTATCATCTGCTGGTAACATTACCACATTAGCTCTATTAACAGGTTCCCATTCTGAACCTCATTAAACATTTCCCTTAATCACTGCTGTAACTACTTCTATGCTTTCTCCCCGGGCCTCCGCTGAAAATGGACATGCATCCAGTCGGACTATCCCGGTCAACAAATGTAAAATAAAATAAAAATAAAATAAAATATATATGTGTATGGAGTGTATCTTCCTGTACTGCTTTCCCTGATTTTATAACCCTAATGACCTATGTAACTTTCCCCAATAGTGAGTTCTGTGTTTAAAATTAAGCAGCCGATCTCTGTTATTTTTTCCCCTTCCCCTCCTTCCCTAGATATTCTACCATGATTCCAACCACCATCTGTGACATATAGATGGCATCACAAAACTGAGCAGTGGTGTCCAACAAGTCCTGCTCGTCAAACAATGTTGCCCCACCTCATTCTCTAATTTTTCTTTTATATTTCCCCCCTGTAGCTGTCTGAATTCATCCATGTCCAGGATCCCTTCCATGCTCATCTGCTCCATACTCATAACACCTGTTCACCTTTCCCATTTCAGACCAGTGTCCTGCACATGAGGACATTACTAGTATAAGTTGTCTGAAAAAAATAAATAAATAAAATACCACTCAGGGGGCTGACTCCTCTGTGATCAGATTCACTAAAGGAGCCCAACTCAACTGGGTCATACTGAAGGGTCCATCCTGTGACTTCATGGAGACATCACACCACCTCATGCTACAATTCTTTAATCTGGACCTGTATCCATTGTTATTTTCCTCGTTAAGCCAACAACTTTCCTGCCTCTTTTTGTTTAGCCAAACAGAAATATTTCTGTAAACTGATCCCTCTCCACTACTGTAGGATTTCTAACTACTATATGTGCCTTTAGTACCATCTGTTTCATGGAAATATTGTATCTGATAGTTGTAGGGCTGTTGTAGGTAATTTGTGTGGTCTTGTTACACTTGGACTCCAAACCAGCTATTCTACATTAAGAAAGTTTTTTTCTCTGCAGTCCTGCGGCAGATGTGTGCTGATCTAACCTGTATGAGTTGGGATTGCTGATGGAAGGCTTATTGTGTGCTTTCTTGATTGACAGTTAACTTAACACTTGTTTATCTTTGCTCATATTTAAGCCTTGCATTTGGATGGTACTGGGTTATCAGTGCCCTGTACAGAAGCAAAAGTCTTGAAGATCATTTTTCCCTAAACAGCTGTCAGTGAAACCCTTCCAGGCCATTCTGCTGCTTTAGGAGCTACTCAGTTGTGCACTGAGCAGCATTGCCTTATTTAACAACTTTAGCCTACACATAGTATAGGTCCTTATGGTAGTCTTGGAGCTACCAACAAAGTCCTGCCAAATTAACCCAAACCCTTTCTTAATAAAAGATATAGTAAGAATCTGCAATCACGGACAGGCAGTTTTCCATCATCTCTGGTCAGCCTGATGGACATGGGAATCCTTCAATAATGTAGCAATTGTCTCATGTATACTGACAACCACTTACTCCTGAAACAAATACTTTATGTGAGAGATGTAGCTACACTATGAAACTGGAGGCAAGACTCTCACATAAGGATAAATTGAATGCCAAACAGATTGTTAACACACACACATATCACTTCCCACACTAAATAAGGATATGACACATAAACCCACATATGTGGAGGTACTCACTAGTAACCTACCAAAAGATCAGAGGTCTTGCAAACAGAAACCACTTACACACTCAACAATGCGAAAACAACCACAACACATAATGCACACACTGGTATATCAACAAAATAAGCTCATAAGGTGTAACACCACAAAGCCTAATGTATTAGTCATAGAAGACTCCATAGTGAGACACATGGATGTTCCCCTCACCAGGCTGGATAATGAGTGGATTACAGTTAGCTGACTGTCAGGTGCCAGGATCCATCCAGTCACTCAAGGACTCAAGTCACTCAACCACAAGTACCAGTATGAGTCCATCATAGTCCATTTGGGGGTGAATGACTTGAGACATATCTCTCTGGACTATATCAAGAGAGACATGGCTGAGCTTTCAGATTATGCACCACAAGCAGATATAAGCCTAGCCTTAAGCAGCATTCTACCTTCTCCAAGGATGACGTTACAATACAAACTGACTGACTTTAACAATTGGCTTAGCTTCTGGTGTCAGTCCAATGGGATCCAATATCTGTCAGCCTTGGAAGACATAGCCAACAGGCCACATTGCTTTGCTAGAGATGGTCTGAATCTGTCTCATCTAGGCTTTCAGATACTGGCAAAGGCATTAGTCACTCCCTATTGTGCCTTTTTCAGGCAATGTCAAAATAACCAACCACACAATGCAATAACATCCTCTCTAGATAAACTCAAGGTATTGCTGCTTAATGTTAGTAGTCTAAACAAGAAACTGCACTCCCTGGAAACACTCCTCACCTTGGAAGATACATGGTTCAAAGACATGGGTAGCATAACTGCCTTGCAGGGCTACACCACCTTCCATACATTCAGACTACAAACTGAGCATGAAAGAATAAAAGGAAGAAGTATATTCATTTTCATTAAGGACAACTACCCCTCGAGACTGAACAAACAGTATAGCTCTCTCAAGCTACTCCATGTCCAATTAACTATAGGCAAAACCCATACCACATCATAGCTAGTTATAGGTTCCAAACCATGAAACAGGAAAAGCATATCACATACCTGGACTTACTGGTGTCACTTGCCATACAGCCCAACAAATTATTCATGGGTGATCTTAATTATCCTACCATTGACTAGGAAATGTACACAACCACAAACTGCTGATTCAGAGTTTATTGGACTATGTCAATACAAATGCTCTGAAGCAGCTGGTCAGCACTCCCACAGGGGGTTCAAATGTCCTGGAAATAGTATTCACTAACATGGGAGAGTATTGCTTATGTCCTCCCTGGTAAGATCTGACCATAAATCAGTCATGTTTGATATAATTATAAGGCCTGATACCCTATCAGGCTCAAAAATGCTTACGAAATTTTCAAGAGAGACTGCCTCCTACTAGGAGATGGTATAACAGGTTTCAAGGTCCCCTCAAACACAGATAACATGGACTTCTATGCAGAGGTGTACGGTAATGTTGTGTATAACCACTTAAGCAGATGTATAGAATCAGCTGTACCTGCTGTACCAGCTGTATCAGCCGAAAAAACAATCCACCCTGATGGGCCCCTAGTATAAACGGGCTATACAGCAAGATAAAAAAAATAATGTCCAAGAACAAGAGGGTACTGGCTCAGCAGAGGAAGAAATCCATCTCTAGCTTAAACAAACAAATTAGAGATCTTGTCAAGTCCTCCAAAGCTAATCATGAAGCAAAAATAACCTTCCTATTTAAGGATAATCACAAGCCATTCTTTAACTACATCCAGAATCTAAAAGGGAATACCCATCTATGCATTGAACTGGCCATGGAGAGCACCACCCATACTCAGCCAGAGGAATAATCAACCTGCTAGCTGACAGATTTGGAGCAAACTTCACCCCCCTATCTCCAACGGTCATCCCCCAAAGTATATCTGCCACCATTACTCAGGCTATTATCTCAAGAGAGCAGGTCATCTCTGTGCTCTCCAAGGCCAAAAACACAGTATCAATAGGACCAGATAACATCTCAGGTTGCCTTTTAAACAATTTAAAACATGACCTAGCAGAACCATAGCCTTCGGACTGCCTATGTTCCAGCAGAATGGAGGACAGCAACAGTAATCCCTCTGCACAAAGAGGGACCATCAACGGGCCCTGGGAATTATAGACCTATAAGCTTGACTAGTCTCATCTGCAAGGCCATGGAATTCATTATTATGGACCTTATCAACAAAGACATAGTTATCTCCAAACTCTTGACCCAACCCAGTTCAGATTCATTAAGGGTAGATCATGTTTGTTAAACCTAGTTGACTTCTTCAAGAAAGTCACCAAGGCACTGGATGAGGGAAAGACAGTGCATACCACCCACCTTGACCTAGCCAAGGTATTAAACACAATCCTCCACTCAGGTATTATACAGAAACTCTCTCAATTGGGAATTAACCCCTACAATACCAGATGGGTAGCCAACTGGCTCACCTGCAGGATGCATACTGTCAAAATGAGTGACTTCACCTCTAGCAAAAGACCAGTCACCAGTGACAAACCACAGGTTTCTGTGCTGGGCCCTTTAATGTATGGAATTTATTCTCAGAAGTCCAGGCTAACATGGACAGCCTGTGTCTGACCAAGTTCACTGATGACTACAAATCGGGAGCAATCATTGAGTCCCCCAATGATGTTAATACACTGCAGAAAGAGTTAACACAGACAAATGATTGGTGCCAAAGCCATGGATTAAAGCTAAATGCAAAGGATAGCATTATTCTTCCCTTTAGGAAAGTTAACATCATTGCTAATTACATTATAGACAGCATCCCCTTAAGTGAAGACCCAGGGGTACATGATCTGGGTACTCAGGTTGACAGCAATCTGAACTTCGACCACTATGTATCTGCAGTGGTAAGGAAATCCTTGTATGTAGCACATCTGATAAATAAGGACATCACATCTAGATCTAAGGCTGTTATAATTCCATTATACGTATCCCTCATCAGACGAATAACTGAATGCAGTGTTCCCTTCTGCATGTACCTCACCAGACACCTGCAACAATTGGAGACCACAGAGGTTCTCACCAGGAAAATGCAGGGTACAGAAAACAAGTCCTATGAAGAAAGATTGCCTGGTCACTGTATTCTGTCTCCTACGGCTGTTAGGGTTGACCTGTGCCTGGCTTGTAGGGAAGTCTCTGACCTGGCCCTAGTGGATATTTTATACATTTGTAAACCAAACTACATGAGGGTCACTCACTCTGGGAATCATAACTTAGCCTCTGACCTGAAGAAAGCATGGTGAAGAGATTGATACATCTCCCAGAGACAACCACTTCTCTGGAACAAGCTTCCAGTTCAAGTGAAACAGAGCCACTCCTTGACCCTCTTTAAATGCAATGTTGATCTATGGATGGGTGACCATAAATTCACTCCTGGGGTGGTACCCATGTCCCTCATAGACAAGGCAGTTGGTATTAATAACCCTAAATTCTGACCTCTGTGAATTTCACTCACCTAATGACTGACAACGGAGCAACTTGGGATAAATATGGCTGGGCTTGTAAGGGATCTAGACACGTTAGTGTAGTAACCTTCTATGAACCTATGAAAACCATTTCTCTTCCCTTCCAATTACAATTCAGAGCCCTTCTAAGCAAATATGATAATTGTTTTCCCAGTCATTTAACCTCCTGGCCAGCCTCTCTATTTCTCCCTTCTTTTCCCATCACTCTTCCTTGTCATACCATCTTAAAAGCATCCCACCAAGGTCTGTGTCTGATGTCATATTGTGTTCAGCCTTAGTAGTTCCTCCATTATGACAGACAGCAGCTGCAACTCTTTCTTATTCCATAAGTACTCCATCCATCTTCAACACCCCTCACCTCATTACCTTCACTCTCACATTTTATTTTAACACTAATGATAGAATAAGTGAAGCTTGTGACAGTGGCACAGAGGGATAAAACCGTGACAACTGCCCAAGTGGGTGTGATGGGAGAAATATTAACAACCTCAGAAATGCATTTGATACCACTCTAATAAATGAGAAAGATTTGGAAAGCCTGTTCTTGTAGTTAAAAGCAGAATTTGCAAGCGCTGGTTTATTGCTTAAAAAAAACTAATTAAAAGCAAATAAACTGATGTCATCTAGTCCAATCTAAATGGGGAAACAGTCACAGATTTTATTTTCTTAGCTGCAGAGACCTCTACAGATAGTGAATTCAGCTTTGAAATAAGATGCTTGCTTTTTGGTAGAAAAGTTATGTCAAACTTATAAAGAATAAAAAAATGAACAGTAACCACTCCAGAAGCCACTTTATTAATTTGTTAAGCGCTTTCATCAGTAACATGCTGACTTCATCAAAACAAAGTATACACAACCCACCCTTTTAATACAATCCCATAGTCACATGACACAAATGTTTCTTCAATTAACTACTCAATAAGACCACAAGATAGAAAAAACAGTTAACATCCATCATAAAGACCCTGAACCATTAAAACACACTCTCTTAACATAGTGTATGGTATGGTATACCTCTAATATTTTTCTCCTTTAAACATAATAAAATTCTTGAATAACCTTTAGAAGCATAAATATATGTTAATATAAACATATAATATGATAGCATATTAAAAACATATATTAAAACTTTGTTGAAAAACATTTTATATGGCTAATTCAGCTTTTAATTTTAGTAGACAACTAATAGATACAGTCTCGTTCGGGCCTGGGGAGGGGAGTAGCATTACATACTAACTGCCATTTTAACTCTTTGTACTCAAGATATAAATCTGGCAGTCCACCCCTCTGTCCTAAATCTACCTTATCAATAGCTATATATTTAAATCTGTCTGTAGTAAATTGTCTAATGTATTTTGCTAATACATTATTTTTGTCACCTTTTGAAATATCGTATTGGTGCTGGTAGATTCTTTTCCTAAATTTTATTTTTGTTTTGCCAATGTAAACACCCTCACATTCCTGACACTTGGCAATATACACCACTCCCACACTTTGACAGTTAAAGTTCTACCTGAGAAGTATATTTTTCCATTTTACTGTCACCCATCATTACATTCCTGATTTAATCTAAATGGCCTTCCAATAATAGTTTTTATACAACTGTCTTTCCTATAAACAATGACAGGTTATTGTCCAGCTTTTTTAAAAGGGATTGTATTAAAAGGGTGGTTTGTGTATACTTTGTTCTGATGATGTCAGCATGTTACTGACAAAAGCACTTAACACATGAATAAAGTGGTTTCTGGAGTGGTTACCATTCATTTTTTTTTTTATTTTTTATAAGTAACGTTATATCAAATCCTGAAATCATTTTAATTACTTCACATTGTCAACAAAGAACTATAATGTTTTACTAGTAGTAATGAGTACTAGTAGTAATGAGTGACTGTGAGAGTTGGACTATAAGTAAGGCTATGTGCCAGACAATTGATGCTTTTAAACTTTGGTGCTGAAAAAAATGTGAGAATTCCATGGACTCAAAAAGATCAAATCAGTCAATACCTACACAGATAACTCTAGATAGGTCAGCTGACGCTCTGATAGTAAACCTAAAATTCAAACACTCGGAATGTCAGTGGTGCAACAGGAAGCACACTCTTCTTTGGTGCAGAAGGCTTTGAGTTCTATTCCCACACTAGCATTGCTGATTGTTGATGCTGCTTGGCAGCGTAAGGGATGAGATGTTAAACTGAGGCTCCATCTGCTTGAGTTGATAGTAGCTCCCATTATGCCTATCAAAAAGAGTAGGGGTCCTTTATTCATATGCAAAAAACTCTTATTTATGATATATTTACATATTTATAAATATTTGCAAATGTACAAATATATACATGTATATATACGGATCACCTTTATATCCCCAAAATCGCGTTTCGCCGACACACTAATCACCGACACCAAAAGACCGACAACAAAAAATACCCACAACGCAAAACACCGAAAACCATTACACCAACACACTACACGTAAACAACACAGTACACTACATAACATATCCACTATCCCTAACCCAAACCCTAACCCTAAGGTCTGACACTACCGCACACTTACCCTACCTGCACCCTAACCCTAACTCACTTACCCACCCCTAACCCCAAGGTCCGACACTACCGCACACTCACCCTACCTGCACCCTAACCCTAACTCACTTACCCACCCCTAACCCCAAGGTCCGACACTACCGCACACTCACCCTACCTGCACCCTAACCCTAACTCACTTAACCCACCCCTAAACCCACAGTCCCTCACTATCGCACACACACCCTACCTGCACCCTAACCCTAACTTACTTAACCCACCCCTAAACCCACAGTCCCTCACTATCGCACACTTACCTGTCCACTCCCTAACACTAAATCCCTCACTCTATCGCACACTTACCGAGTCCGTCGGTTTCTCACCTTGTCGGTCATCTGCGTTTTCGGTCTTTTCGTCCCGTCGGATTCCGTGTCGGCGAAACGCGTTGTCGGGCATCTGAAGGTGACCCATATATACATACTACATTTTCATCCCTGTTAGACTCCAACTCCTTTTTCCATAATCACCATTTGATTTTAATTAATATTGTTATTAAAATCCATTTACCATTCATAATTTCATTTATTCCTTCATTCCATATAACCCATATAATATAAAATAACTTTCCCTCTGCTCTTTTAACACATTCTTTATTTCGAGTCTTATAATATTCATATTTGAACATATCCATGTTTATTTTATCCACTTTTTATATCTTCAAGAAAATCTTCTTTAGATAATTTTCCCCATAACCTTTTTACTCTTTTACATTTCAAAAACACATGTTCCATGGTTTCTTCTTGACAATGTAAACATATTCTATCACTATTCTTATTCTATCACTTTACTTCTTAAAGGCATATTTCCTTTTACTAGCAATTTATCTGTTACCAGTCTCCACAAAACATCTTGACATACTACTTTCTGATTACACCATTTTCTTGTTTTTTTTAATTTTAATTTTTCATCAGTTAGATTTTACCATGGTTTTACATAGTAATGTTTCATCATTACATTCTTATACCATACTTTTCTGTCTTTCTCTATATTATCAGTTTCTATTTTCCACAAAAAATATATATTTTTCTTGGTAATATTGTATTTACTCATTTGTACACTCTTTATCTCTTTTACTCTTTTTTACTAGACTCCAAAATCCATCATATATTTATACAGTTTTACTACAAATATCACATCTTTTTTATTTATCCACTTTAACTCTTTGCACAGATTTAATAAAACAGTGTATACCACTGAGTTAATTAACTGTAAATCTCCTTCTTCTTTATTTATCCAAGAATTTCTTCTTTTTACTAGGTTTAATCTAGAATGACAAATAAATGAAAAGTATCTGCAATAATTCCTTTTCAAATACTGTTGGCAACATAAATACACTTGCTAAGTATGCCATTTTCCAACCAGTACTGAATTTATCAAATAAGCATTTTTTTCTGAATGATAACTTATATGTTCTTCAAAAAAAGACAGGTTGTTGTTTATTTCATCTATTGTTTTTCCTATTTGAATTTTACTTATATTTTCATTCCCAATTTTTATACCTAACACAGACATTTCATGCATTGCAAATATATACCTGCAGTCTTTATTACATTACTAAAACCTTTATTTTTCTTATTATTTAAAACCATACCTATCATCTATAGACACTCATTTGTACAAATTATTACTTCTTTTATCCAAATGTTGTTTTTTGCAATTATTATAATGTCATCTACATATGTCAAAAGAACTGGAATTCTTAACCCTTCAGGTGTTATATACCCTCCCTCCTTCATGTTGTAATTTATTTCACATACTATTGCATTCATAGATAATGCAAAGAGTATACAGCTCATTAGACAACTCTGTCTTTCACCTCTCTTCATATGTACCTCGTGGCTTAACCAGACATTTACAAGTATATTAGTTTAATATTATTATATGTTGATATACATAATTTCCTGTCATTCTCACTTATATTATATTATTTAATTATTATCCATAACATTTCCTGTCCATTTGTGCCAAATGCCTTGTTTTTGTCTCTCACATCATCCATAATTTTTCTAACTATCATTAATAATTCTTGACAACCCTTCCCCTTTATATTATACATTTCATCATCCATATTTTCCAATGTTAGTTTCAAATCTTTTTTGTGTTTTTTTCGTCATAAAAATCTTATAATCATTATTATTTAATGTTATCAGTCTCAGTTTTTTTTTAATTGTCTTCTATCTTCCCTCTTCCAAATGAATTTAAGTATTCCACTACATAATTCATTATACATAAAACCTTCATTTAATCATTCATTCATTCAAAATATTTAACAAATATATTTTTTGCAATCCCTTACATTTTTATACATTTCATACCCTATTCCATATGGTCCAGCAGACAAATCTATATTTACTTGTCCTAATACTTTATCAAGCTCTTTTAAAGAAATATTCTTTTCCAACTCTTTATTCTATTTTTCTGTTAATTTTTTTAGCTTCCATGTTTTTTCACTACCTTCTTTTTTTCATTAAACATATCTTATATATATTGTACAGCACTATTCATAATATTTTCCTTTGTTCTTTTTATTTCTCCTTTTACATTTTTATTTCTCTTATTATACTACCATATTGTTTAAGCAGTTCTATACTTCTTTTTTTTCCTTGTAGAATATCTTTGCTTATATAACAGTTTTGGTATATTTTTTATTTCTTTCATATAATTCATTTTCTCTGTCAAAGTACTTTCTATCATTATGTTCTTTAATAGTTTTCTTTCTTTAGTTTTCTCACATCATACTGCCACTGTAAAAAACTTTTTTATATTTCTCCTTAAATATTATCCACCATTCAGACCAATTTTTATAAAATGTTCTTATAATAATATGATCTTTTCATATCTGTATTACTAATCTCTTTCCTTCTTCATTCCGTGTGCTCTCATTTCTCCTCTGTATTCCTTTGCCTATTTTTGTATATTCCTTGTTTTCATTCATCTCTAGCAACATTGCAAGATTTTCAAAAAATCCTGTTTCTCCTACCTCCCCTTCTCATATAACAAAATCTTCTGATACTATAAAATAATTTATTTTAGTTCCATACATACCCCTTTTGTATGTCCATGAATTTCTGTCCCAAAGTTTCAACTTAACACATCTTATAACTTCTAACATTTCTCTTATATCATTTCCTTTATTTTTGATGCTAGCCTCTTAAATCACAGTTAAAGTTCCCAGTTATTATAATATTCATATTTATCATTACATAGTCTAAAATCTGATGAAGTAATCTTTCCCTTTCTTTACACTTAGTATAGACATATAATGTTTGCATATATTTGTTCTTTCCATTTTAAATCTACAGTGGCTAGTATTCCCATTTTAGCTAAAGTTACATCTAATCTCACTACTGTATTTATACAAAATATGACTATTCCAGAACATCTTTCATTTCCCAAATTCCAGACTATCTTTCCCCCACATTGTTTCTCTGTTTGTAATCTTTCTTCATTTGTTAAAAATCTTGTGTCTTCTAATATAATTACATTGACATCATATGTATGGCACCACTCCAAAATTCATATTCTTCTAACTATATTTTTAATATTAATCACATTTACAGAAAGCACTCTAAAATTTTTATTTTCTCTTTAATTCATGGTTTCATAAGCTCATAGCCAACTACTATGCTAGCTTTTTAATAGGCCATTCTATGCCTTGGGAATTTCCTTCTCCATGGTGAGAATCCAAACACTATACCTTGTGTTTTTGAGTGAAACACCTTAACCATTATACCAGGCCACAGACATTAGCTGTGTATATTCTTTTTCATCTATTTCCTTTCTTTTTGCTTTTGTACTTATCCCTTTAAATTTTCTTTTCCATCTTTTACCAATAGAATTTCTTTTCCCCTTTACTACCTCCAAAATGATGTCTTCTTCATCACTTATTTGAGAACCTCCTTCTATGTCCTCTGTATTAATTTATCTGATCTATTTTCTTCTATTACTGCTACTTTTAAAATGTCTTCTTTTTTATTTCTTCTCTTTCTTTTTCCTTATTCTCATTTTCATTTTTGCAATCCATCTATAAATATACAACTTTGTTACATTTATACTATTTCAAGTCACATTTTTGCATTGTGTCCCATTCCCACAAATATTACATTTCCTTCTGTCACAGTTACTTATCAAATATCCTTCTTTTACAAAAAATGTTTTGGGTTGTCCACAGAAAAACCCCTTTTGTGATAAACTTTTGCAATGTCTAGTACTTCTTTATATAACACTTTCAAATGTCCTATCAAAGTGTCTCTTTCTACCTGTTTGAAATAGTACATGTAGTTTCGTCGTTGTTCCCCTGTTAAATACTTTTATCACATAATGATTTTATGGGTCACAGTCTTTCTTTCTTTCATATTCTCCAAGAAAATTTCCCATTGAAATAAACAGTCTCAAATATAATGTCACAATATGTCTCTCTGTTAATAAGAATAAAAGCTCTTACCTCGTGCTTTTATATCCAAAGGAACTATTAAACTGTCCCACACTTAATACCTGCACATTTCGTTGTCATATTCACTTTGAATCCTTACCACATGCTTACAGTTTTCATTTTCTTTCACCTTCTTTTCTGCTATGCTACTTTGTCCTTCTTTTACTTTCTCTGCATATGCCTTTATTTTCCATCTTACCACTGTTCTTCAGGTTGTCTCTGCATCCTCCTTTTGTATTTCTCCATAATGAGCTCCCAGGAAACATCTCCATCATTTTCTGGCTCAATCAGCATCGCCATTTCTTTAAGTAAATTATCCCACATCCCTCCTGACTGGAGAGTTGTAATTCTACATCCATCATTTGCTGAGTCATCTCCATGAAAAAAAGATTTCTTTGAAACATTTCCTCAATATCCTGCACATATTCTCCTGTCTCTATATTTTCTTTCTCCTTCACTTCTTACACCACTCCATCATCTCCTTCTCTCTCCATCTGCTTCCCTGTTTCTTCAGGCCATCTCTTCACCTGGAATGGAAACAGGAAGTGTTCCTACAAAATGTGCCCCTCTCACAGCAATGATGAGAAGGGAAAGTTCCCCAATGGCCACGTTTCCCCTGTAGTATAAATACCATCTCAGCTCTCCCTGAAAAGAGGCTACTAGCCTAGTCAGACTAACCCGGTTATGAATGAATTAATGAATGAATGAATAAATAAATAAATTCCATCACAATATAATATGAAGACAGGATTCAAAAGAGAAGACAATGATGATAGAAAAGATAGAATGCAAAACAAGATGAGGTGGCAGAGATTAAGGTGAGTGGGCATCATCACTGAAGTACTGAATATGAATTTGCAAGACACAGTTCTTGATAGACAGGTTACCTCGTATGCTAAATTCCTCAAGGTAATGAAAAGTTAGAGTCAAATAAATGATTAAACATCAACAGCATTCACCCAAGTAACTTGAGTTTGATTAATGACCAAGACACATGATGATGTAGGTAGGTGTGGATGAATGTGCCTTTCTGGGGGAGGAGTGGGGAGGTTTGCTGGATGGATTTATCATGGAACTCTAATGATGGCAATGGCTGAGAGATGATCACAGGGCTAGTGTATTCAGGAAGGGCTGAGGAGGCATAAGCTCTGTGACCCAAAGGCAGGTACATCCCCAGTGCTGTACTCACCCAGCTTTATTCATGTGTGTATTGTCAGCAGGAATGAAGGGGAGTATAGCTAAATAACTTAGCTCAGTATATCAGAGACTGATCCATCCCACTCTGAAGTGATAGTAGAAGCAACTGTTAGAAGACAGTGCGCAGAGTAGGGAGCGAGATTTCCTTAAAGGGAAACCCTTCCTGTGGGCTTTTTACCAGAAAGCCTGCTATGGTATGAGATCTGCAGCCAACGGGACTAAACAGAATTTTTATCAGAAGAGTCTGAAGACAATAACGGATGAGATGAAAAAATAAGAAAAAAAATACAAAGGGAACTAATAAATATCAATGTCCCATTCAGAGTCTGCCCACCTGCTATAGCACTGCCCTTCTTCCAAAAGAACTGTCAACCCTACTACTCTATTTACACTCTTTCCTTGACATGGAAAGCTCACACATCCCTGAATGCTGGCTTCTCAAAAATCAGCCCATTGTTGTAATTCTGTTTTCTGATCAAATCTTTTCTCATGATTTTGAACTTGGCTGCCTTCTGTCAAACCAACTCTTGGATTCTGAGGTCAGCTGGACATTAACATAATACTAATCCTTCCCTTTCCACCTCAGAAGTATTTTCTTACCACTCATGAAAAAAAATCTAGATCATTATTTTGACCATATATATTCTCTGCCATTCACAGTTTCCCCTTAAGACAATGATGCCAATGGACAACTCTCCATCTGTGCTACCAAAATTAAATTACATCATTTCTCTGAGATTCCAGTTCACCATAATTGCTCTCTTATTTACCATCTCACCCTCTTTCTTAATCATGGTACTGCTTATAACATCCTACTGCCTTCCTTCTGAGTTTACTATTGTTTTGTTCTTTTACTTAAACTTGTGTGAAAGAACAATGCAGGACAATGTATCCAACTTCCCTTTGTGGGAGTTGCTACCCCTTCATATTGCCAGTTCTTCCATTCTCCATGTACTCTACATTCCTACATAACCTTCCTCCTTCCCCATTTGAGCCACTAAGTTATCCTGGATGATATCTATCTTCTGAATTGTGAGCAAAATACACTTATCTGTCCAGCAGTGAACATATTTTAGTACTTTTATAAATCTGGACCAATATCTTCCTTTAAAAAGGGGTTAGACAATTGCACAAATTCACAAATTCACCTCTGGCATTACCGGGCTATCTATACTAAAAGAGGTCTGAGGGAGGGCATTGGCAAGGTATACGTGGAAACATGATCCCGTCACCTTGTATTTCTAGGATTCTATGACTCTGTAAATAGTTTTACTATGTAATGCTTTCACTGTTCAAGCTGTACTATTACTGCTTTACTGTTTTTTTTTTATTTAATTTTATAGTGCTTATTAGGTAAGCCCTTTAATGGTAACACGTACTTAAATCCATTCTTTGTTGGGACACTGACTAAAGAAGAATTTATCTTCAAAGCAACAGATGTCATATTGTTATACTAATTGAATCATTCATAAAAATTATAATGAATAGTTATTTTTATCCAGAAGGAAGATTTATTTAAATGGCTATTAAACCTTTCTATTATGTGCTGGCATTAATCTGGATAACAGTCTTGTCACTTCATCATAAGGTATGTCAAAGTCACCTTCTGATAGTCTAAAAATGCATGGGATTATGTATGTCTAAAAAAAGTGTCGTGATACTATTTTCTGAAGTTATAGTGATCAGCAATTTTTACATATAACAATGGCTGCTCATTAAAAGCTGCTGAGGGTACAGAAAGGGTTTAGTGTCAGCCCTGCTGCTGAATTCACAATTACTGTCATAAAGGATCTCATACTGATGGAATGGAAATCAAATATTTTTTGCTTGACATTTCAAGGACTTTTTTCTTATAGTAGTGTTTCAAACCAAACAAAATATTTCATTGTCCCTACTGGAAATAAGCAAATACAATTAAAAGAAAGAAGTTTTTCTTTTAAGTTGTCTCCAACAGAACATCATTTCAGCTAGCATATTGCTTCATAGCAAGGCAGGCAATTTTTGCAATGTATTCTCTCAATTCATTTATAATCTAATCACACAACCACTTTTAAAATTAGCCATCACTGTGAAAGGGATAAAATACAATTACCAAATGATATGAGTAATCATTCAATGCCATTAGTACAGAAAGGTGATATCACAATGACATTGAGAAAATTAGATTGATTCTTTATACAATTATAAAGCCACTGTTTCCCTCCAATGCAGTTGTAACTGGAAGGGAGCAGTGAAATGTGAAACTATGTGCCTTCACTATTTAATTATCACCCAGTATACCATTCTTGAAATACCTGTATGGACTAAAAATTTGCTAAAGCTAAGATTCTACTTGTATAAGCTTCATTTACATGTAACAATGGCATATCATCTTTATTAATTCAGTTACCCAATTTTAAGTTACGTTTTCAAGAAAAATAGTGTAGGAACACATACAGTGCATATTCAGTCAGTGTTTCAATATCAGAGTGCACTACAGACAGAAAAAAATGCTAATCTATATGATATGCACTGCACTGTGACACTGTGAGATTATCCCACAAAGAATATATGCTCTTCAAATAATGTTTAATTTTGATATTTGGCAGTTACTTTTATTTTTACATTATTGTTTGATATGATGATACTTTAAGTTGAGGAAAATATATAGCCCAAGTCACTCTTCAAACAAATTGAAATATGCAAAAACAACATCCTGAGGTCAGAAATGCTGGCCACACAGTGGAGAGTGTTTACTTAACTTCAAAATAAAGTCAAGCATGCTGAATTAAAATGACAGTTGAAAGTCTCAATAAAGACAGTCAGGTTGTGCAGGAGAGACAGACATTTAGGATTGTTTATATAGATGAAGACATCAATTTGGCCTTATCACAACACAGCCACTAAGAGTGTTCATATCAATATTTATCTAAGTGCCTCTGTGTGTGTGTGTGTGTGTGTGTGTGTGTGTGTGTGTGTGTGTGTGTGTGTGTGTGTGTGTGTGCGTGTGTGCATGTGTGTGCAAGTATATATACATATCTATATCTATATCTATCTATCTATCTATCTATATAAATATATATATATATATATATATATATATATATATATATATATATATATATGTGTGTGTGTGTGTGTGTGTGTGCGTGTGTATATATATACATATATATATATATATATATATATATATATATATATATATATATATATATATATATATATATATATATATATATATATATATATATATATATATATGGGTCTAACTTTGAAATCTCATATCTCACAATGTTGAAATTCAAAACACTGAGACCAAAACACTGAAATCTCAAAACACTGAAAACTCAGAACATTGAAAGTGTGCTTCATAACACTGAAAACTACAACGCACATGTAAATAACACCCCCTTCACCTATAATGACACCTAACTAGCAAACACATTTTCAGCTACATTTCTACAGGGGGGCAAGCCCCCTGCACCCCCCCAAGTGGTAGCGTGTGCCCCCCATACCCTCATAAATTAAATATACCAACTCCAACATCACACTACAGTGGAAAAAAATGAATTTCCTAACCTCAATGTATTGCGATCACCGTACACTGCAGTTAGGAAATTAACATTTTTCCACTGTAGTGTGATCTTGGAGTTGATATATTTAATTTACGTGGGGTGTGGGGGGCAAAGGCCCCCCATGGGGTGTGCAGGACACTTGCCCCCCTGCAAAAAAATAGTAGAAATTGTGTTTCTTAGTTAGGTGTTGTTATAGGTGGAGGGGATCTTATTTACATGTGTGATGCAGTTTTCAATGTTATGAAGCGAAATTTCAATGTTCTGAAGTTTCATTGTTTTGGGTTTTTAGTGTTTTGTATTTTTGATGTTATGTTCTCAGTGTTATGAATTTCAACGTTATGAGATTTCAATGTTTTGAAGTAGATCCAACGAATGTATGTATATATATATATATATATATATATATATATATATATATATATATATATATATATATATATATATATATATATATATATATATATATATATATTCACTTCATAATCTCAAAATAGTGAAATATCGAATTTCAGTATCTCGAGACTATAAAGCCGAAAAATCAAAATACCGAAACCCCATAAGCGCGGATTTCAAAATCACGACTTTTACACACACCCTCTACCACACAAACACACATACACCTTCCTCCCCACACTTCAATAAACAAACAAAACACAAACAAACACAACACAAATACACAAACCTACCCTACATATAAGTGGGGGGGCAAGCCCCCATACACCACCCATATGGGGGGCTGCAACCCCCACTCCCCCGCTACTGATATATAATAACTCTGAGGTCGCACTAAAGTGACAAAGACACAAAACCCACCACTGCACAATCTACATTCCCCTCGCACGAACACACATCACATATGTACAAACACCACCATTCTCAATACTTACGCACTCACACTCTTACCTACATGCCGTAACCTACACCTACAACTTCCCAACACACTAACATACACTAAAATCCCTACCCAAAAATTTTAAAGTATAAACACTTACCTGAATCTCCAGCTATCCATTAACACAATGCACCACCACAACACCACTGATTCAACATTTCCGGATTCGGTTATGTGGTCTTCTGCGGAACTGAGCTTTTGCTATTTTAGTATCAAAATATTGAAATTTGACATTTCAGTATTTTGAGATAGTGAAGTGAACCTATATATATTTATATGTATATATATATATATATATATATATATATATATATATATATATACACACACATATATATATATAGATAGATAGATAGATAGATAGATAGATAGCCCCCACGTATTTTAAATATTTTGAACTATACACATGGTTACTTGCAATTTCAATAAATTACTCGTTTCTAAACTTAGAAGCCATGGTGGTACAGCGGTAGCATTGTTGCCTCCTAGCAAGTGGTTCTCCTGTTCGATTCTCAGCTGGAGTGCCTTCTGTGTGGAGTCTGCATGTCCTCCCCGCAGTCAAGTGGCCTCCGAAAGACATGTGTGAATGGGCGTGCCTTCGCTGAAGGTTGGGCATTGGGCTGGCAACTTGGCACCATAAAAATCAACTGCCAATCATTAGTAGATCGGAGTTCTGCTGTGGCGACCCCTAACCGGGAAAAGACAAACAAACTCTTTTCTAAACTTAATATATATCCAAACTATGTGGGAGGCTATGCCCCCCTTACTATATATTCTAACTCCAGTGTCACACTCCAGTGTGGAAAAGGCTATATATAACTTTCAGTGAATTGTGTTTTGAGTGAATTGTGCTTTCAGTGATTTGTGCACAGTCATTTGACTTTCAGTGAAATATATATTCATTTACTATTGCCTGTTTGGTACAAGTTGCTTTATTTTTCTAACTTTTGCATTTTCTTGTATTCTTACCTCCCTGTTTGAGCTAAAGTTAGTTGATATCACTTCACTTTTTAGCTACTGCTATTAGTACTGTCTAGTACCATTGTTAATATTTCTCTTATTCATTTGAGTATCTCTTGCTACCATTGTTGGTAGTTTTTCTCCTTTTATTCCTCCTTTCTTCCCCCCAAAAAACCCTCATCTTTCATTAGAAATTAGTATTTTGCTCTTACAATATCTCTATTGTACTAGTATGTGTGTGTGTCATAGCTGATAAGCCTACATGGTTCACAAAGTGCATTATCTGAGGTTATAAACTTCCCAATTCAGATGCCCACAGGGAATGCGTTTACTGCTTGGATCATGCTCATTTAGAAGCAGATTGTTGAATCTGCTCTTGTTTCAATTCCAGAGATCCAATTGCAGAAAAACATTGGTTTTAGTGGCCTTCTTCCATATTCCTTTACTTCTGTTGTTGCTGGGGCTCAAACCCCTTCCAAAAAGCCTGTCAAAAGCCAGTCAAAGTCTATGGCTAAAGAGAAGGTGTACTGTAAGAGGCCACCTGACCATTCTTCACTGTTGGCTCCTTCATTGGACCCCCTTCAAAAGTACATAAGAAGTCAGATCCATCTGTCTTGGATCCAAACATTTTGAAATCTAGGTCACCACAGATCTGTACTGTACCACTTCTTTCAGATCCAATTTCACCTCAGCTCCCTTCTCCTTTCCTGGAGGGTTTGGCATGAAGACACTCTAGACCCTCATCTGCCACATCATCTCTTGGGTCTTTCAGAAGCATTGTGGAAACCAATGTGGATAGAATGATGAAGAAGTTCCTCAGAGAGCAGATTCAGATGTGGGCTCTGACTCCTATCAAATCCATGAGCCACCCATTGTCCAATTCCCCCTTAGTATCTCCTTCTCCAATCCATCCCATGGTTTTGGAGCCCTTGGATCCAAGATCCTTGTTGATGTCTGCTTTAGATCTGAAGATGATCTGTTTTTCATGTCATATTACCTGAATTGGACTATACTCTGAGTTTTTTTCAAATGCTCCACCATATACACAAAGTACTGTGAACTCGTTGATTAAATTTTTGAATGTTATGGATCATCCTCTGGTATCTTCTGTTAATGGTTTGGATGTATCTAGTACTGAATCCACAGTTACATCAATCTCTACGTTAATGTTTTTGCTAAGATATTGTTATTTGAATGTAAAACACAGCAGTTCAAAAGATTGCAATGGCAGAGCCTTAGTTTTGAAGTGTATTTGAAAGAAAATATAATGGCTCGTGGTCTACAGATTTTACAGATGCTGATCTATGATGCTTATTATCCTGAACTTTTAAAGAAATGGCAACTGCAAAAGCTGAAGTTAAGTTGAGATTATATGTTTTTAATGAACTCAATCTTTAAACCTATTGAACTGGAACTGTCCAAGGAGACTGAGAAATTGCACAAGGATATCATGACCAACACCTTATTTTATACTGCAGTCAATTTAGTGAGACTCTAGACAATCACCAAGTTCTTGAAAGGAGATTGAATGCAACAAAAATGTGTATGCTGATATGCAACTGCACCAAGTTTCTGAATGGGCACATTTTTAGCTGGTCCAATGAAATTAAAATTTCAAAAGCTCAGTTTGGTAAATTCTCAGAAGCAGTCAAACCAACTTCATCAATGCTTCCAGTGACAGATGCAATATTGGCTTAAGCAGTGGCTTCTGATTTAATAGAGTTTCCTCCTCTTCCAACTCCTACACAGCAGTTCCATTTTCATAGGACTTCACGAACACTGAACATGAAAGTAAGAGGGAAGGACTGGAAGAGGATGCAGACCTGCTGCATGGTAAGGTCTGTAAGCAACCCTCCGCTCTGGTTTATAATTATTTCCAGCTACAATTTTACTGAGGATAAGTTTGATGTGTTGAATAAAGGTTTATCCTTTGTACCCTCACAGATGGTGGACATTGTACAGACATTAACTGGGTTTTGTTTATTTATTAGGAATGTAGCTTTGAAAATCTCTGTTCCTTGTGTCTAGTTTAAATGTTACAGGTGTTTAAAAAAAAAAGAAAAAAAGAAAAAAACAGGATGTTTATGCCTATCTACCCCCCACTTGTTCTGGTATTTTTTGACAAATGTGAATTTGATATTTACCATTTCTTTAATCAGAATAAACGGAGAGCTAAATATTTGATTTTAACAAGGATCATGTTCGAGCTCTGAATTTATTAAAATGTAATAAGAATATTATAATATGACCCATGGACAAGGGTGGGGCAGTGGTAGTGATCAATACTGCTACGCATGATTGTATCATGAACGAAATGTTAAGTGATATATCTACTAATGAAATGTTAAGTTATATATCTACTAATGAAATGTTAAGTGATATATCTACTTATACTATTTTAAGTAAGAGTGAACTAGAGTCTGTTATTTCTATGAATAAAGTAGTCATATACATGTACCTGAGTTACCAACAACTTCAGAACTGGTAACCAATGGGAAATCCAGCCAGGATGCTGAAAATGTCTTATCCCACCATCGGTAACTCAACTTCCTCCTTAGATCAAAATAATAAAGATTACCAAAATAAAAAGTGTTGTTAACCATTGAGGTAAATGAGTACTAAGTAATGAAATGGCTCCTCCAATAAAATGTACACTGTAGTCAAACCAACCCTAAAAACAATACAAAAACTAAACGCTTTTGTTCATCATTATTGGGACTTCCTCAGAGTTTGTAACAGTGTAGCTCCATGGTCCTTTTATACTACAATTAACCAATCAGATCTCATCTAGTTAAAAATCACAGTCTATTAAAAGAATCTGCCAGTTAGAAGCATTTGAAAAAAATGTATAAACTATATATAATTGTACAATTGGCAAAAAATATCAACTATTTCCAAAGTATAACAAGTTAAAATGGTTAAAATATCAAACATTATGTTACATAATACCAATCTAACACATGTACTGTCATAGAGAATGTTAAATAAACACTAAAGAATTAACAAACATACCATGTCAGTGCGCACACACACACACACACAAACACACACACACACACACACACACACACACACACATATATACATATCTTCTGTATCTCATATATATATATTATACATCCAATAAATAAATAAAGGAATAAAACAATAAGCAACTGGGTCTTAACCATAAAAATGTGTAGAAAAATGTTTTAATAAAAATACTTATAATCATATTTTTTATTTAATAAGTCAACATAATTTATTCACAGATGGTCAACTGTACTTATATTAATTTATTTAGAACAGGTATTAAGGCCTTATTAAGGGGGTATTGATCACGTAGGGATCAATACAAGTTATTTTGCTAGGAAGCTTAGTGCTTGGTATAGATCTACTAAAAGTTCATCCTTCATTTTTGTCCCATTAGATGTGAGATCCCTTTTCACCTTGATTCCTAATGATGTGGATGTCTCTTTTATCAGGAATATCTTGTTTGAGAATACTAGTAATATCGGCTCTATATTGAATCAGCGAACGCTTAAAAAAGGGAACGCTGATTCATCGACCCTATGTAAGCAAAAGTTTACAATCCCGAACACCCAGAACAGTGATTTTTTTCTCAGGGGAAAAAAAATAGCTGGGCTGGTTTCAGGAGTTTGCCATTTCCTCCACTGTGGTGCAATTCGGAGTTGGTATATTTAAGTAGGAGGGTGTAGGGGGGCAAAGCCCCCCCCCCCCATTATATACTGTTTTAAGATTTTTTTTTTTTTTTCTGTGGAACAGCAATTTTTTTCCCTGGGAAAACAATCACTGTTCCGAGTGTTCGGGATTGTAAGCTTTTACTTACATAGGGTCGATGAATCAGCGTTCACTTTTTTAAGCATTCGCTGATTCAATATAGACCCGTAATATCAATAGTTTTATCAATACTACCTGTATTCTACTGGAATTAGTGCTTAACAATAACCTTTTTGCTATAGTAGTAGTATCTATTTACAAAAGAATAGTGTAGCCACATGTATGCATATTTTGTTATGTATGATTGGGAACATAAATATGTTTTTGGAATCAATAAGTTATTTAGATATATTCTATACTATGCTAGATTTGTGGCTGGCATATTTAAGATTTGGGGCTCTCATAAAGATGATCTTAGTGATTTTGTTAGATACCTCAACTGGAGTACTACTTTTCTGGAATTTGAGTTGAAATATTCCTATAATACTATTAATTCTTTAGATACACTACTATATTGGGATGAGTTGGGTCATCTTGCCACTGGAATATATAAGAAGGACACCAGGAAGAATAGCTACTTACAATGGCATGATATGCATCCAAGTTACATCTTTAGGAATATTTTGAAGGGGCAATTATGTAGACTGTCTAGGTTGATATCTGACAATAGAGTCTTTCAGTCTGAAGCTAAGGTGATCTATAATGATTTTTTAGAACAGGGATATAGTCATAAAGAAATTAATAATACACTTGATGAGGTTAAACAACATCATAATGATATGATTTCTCCATACCTTACTTGTGACATCATATCTGAGAGAGCTACAGATGTTGGTAATAATTTTCTTCCACATATTATGGCTTACTCTAGTAATATTAAACCAATTATAAATATTATAAAAGAGAATTGGCTGATTCTGATATCATCAGATGATATTAAATGGATTGTTGGTACAAGCCCTAGGATAGTTTTAAGAATAAAAGTAATTTGAAATGACTATTAGTTTATAGATGGTCAGTTTCAACAACTTCTGATACAATGGATGTGGATTTGCAAGTAACAGGGGGTACTTTTTCTTGTGTGAATTGCAACTATTGACGTCATAGTGATGTAACTAGTCATTTTATACATCCCACTACAAAATATAAATATGATTTTTGTTACCATCCCTAGTGCGAGATCATGACTGTAGTTTATTTGGTCAAGTGTACATTTTGTACATCATTCTATTTAGGTAAGACAAATAGGTGATTGTGTAATAGGATAACACAGCACCATTATGATATAGGAGATTAAACACTTCAAATGGATTAGCTAAGCATGTTTAACTTAATAATGCTACACATAGTTTTATGTTTTTGGTGTTACAAGTAACTGTTGAAGGTGTTAGGATGTGTGATATTATGAATAACACAGAAGTGTATGAATATGAATGGATTAGTAGGTTAAAGGTTGTGAATGTACCTGGTATAAATTAATTTTGTCCCTTTAAATCTATTCTGAGGCAAAGAGGTTTACATTATTAATCAATTAAGTTTGTTTAATTGGATGAATTCATTTATTGATATTTGTACATAAGGTATATGTATTGGAGTTTTTAATTACTTGTGAAAGTGTTTCTAAGTGAAAGATTGTATATTATATTTATTACATTTTACTTTTTGTCATTCACTATTCTTGTTCTTTATTTTACTTTATTTTATTGTTTGAACAGTTAGTACTTTCATAGTATTATTATTTTCTGATGTTCTTCACCTCTGATGGTTCCCCTGAGTTGACCGGCTCTGAGCATGTTGGAGCTGGAAGACTCTCAGAGCCAAAGCTTCTGTATCAGGTCAGTGGGGTTGGAGTCAATACCAAAGCTTTCAGAGCCATCTCTTTCCCTTGTGGTTTTGGTGCTGGATGTCTTAGGTCTGACTCCCTCCTTGGGCGGAGTGCTGCTGGAGTTCCAGGAGCCAGCATTTGCTAAAGTCTGGTTCCTGTCCCAATGATGTCTGCCTCCCATAGGCTTTCTGCCTTTGAGATTGTGGAAAGGGCTTTCTCCTTCACTAGAGAACACTCATCCCTGCCTCCCTCAGGTCAGACAACCCTGTCTCATTGGGTTCTTTGAGCTGAGCCTTGTCCTTCTTTGCACTGGGACAGTTAGCCCAAACTAGTCTCCAGCTGGTCTGTCAGGATGTTGCCAACTCTTCTTCTACTTTCCAAGAGCATCCCCTTGAGGAAGTCCCTCAGAAGAGAATTTATAACAGAAGGCACTTAGATTCCATCAAGATTTTCTCATTGAGGACACCGGTTTTGATGAAGGGGAAAGGGCCCCCAGATCACCACCTGAAAATGTCTCCCTTAGAGACATCTTGGAGATCCTGAAACAAAAAGATGGTTGGTCCTCTGACAACCCCTCCCAGGAGGAATTGGTATTCCTGGAGTCTTTTGTGTTTGGCCCATCTACTTTTTGGGTGTCCCTCTGGCCAGTGAGCTCAACCATGTCTCTCCCCTGGTGTGGAAGGAGCTGGATACTATAGAGCCAATACTGAAAAGACCACACAAGATTTTATCTCCCCCTAAGGACTGTGCACACAGGAGCATGGTAGTCCTAGTCAATACCATGGTTGTGGCCACAACCACATAAAAGGAACTAGTAGATCAGAGTCCTTCTGTCCATCCCCTTAATAGATAGTCCAGGCCTTTGAACAGATTTGGGAAGCATATGTACCATTTCAGCAACCTTTTCCCTCAGGTCACTGAAATACTTTGCACATTTTACAAGGTTGCAAGAAATTTGATGCTGGAGCTTACTAAATCTCCTTCTGGTTCCATGTCATCTGAGGATGAAAATAGAATTTCCTTCAACAGACCACTCTCCAGTCCATGTCAGACATGTCCATGAGGTTGATTTCTCATGCAGCGGAAGGTACTTCACAGGCTGTGGTTTCAAGCATAGCCACCAGGAGACATATCTGGATGGGATTATGTGATTTTGCACTGCCCTTTAAGTCCTCATTCATCAATGGTCGTTTTGATGGATTTTCCTTATTCAGTCTCAAGGTTAAAGACATGCTTTCCAGATGTGAATAAGAAGGAAAGACCCAGTCTGCCATTGGTATGAATATAGACACTGAGGTCCCAAGTCAATAAAGTGATTCAATGTTCTTCTTTACTCTTGCAGGCCCTGGGATCAATGGCAGCAGCTATAACCCTCATTCCTCCGGTCAGGTTCTACATGTGGATTCTTCAATAGATACTTTCTGTCCAGTGGTCCATTCTTCAACATCCATTAACTGCTCAAGTCAAGATTATGTAAGCATGCAAAAGACATCTTCTTTGGTGGATCCATTCAAACAAATTATGCAAAGGCCATCCATTAGTTCTTCTCCTGTCCACAGCTACAGTGACAATGGATGCCTCACAACTGGGGTGGAGGATACAAATTCGGAAGGACTGTCCATGGTACGTGGTCCTCTGAAGAGGCCAAGTACATATCAATGTCATGGAACTAAGAGCAGTCCTAGTAATGCAGGCCTTTCAAGATGTTCTTCCATCTGGAACAATTGCCATTCAGATGGACAATATGTTAGTGGTCTGGTACATCAACAAACAGGAAGGAACTAGAGCTTACCCTCTTTGTCAAGAAGCAATGAGAGTATGGCAATGGGTAATCTCTTCAAGTAGCTTTCTAACAGCATTTCACATTCTGGAGAAATCCAATGTGATTGTGATCAAACTAAGCAGGTCCATTCTGATGGTTCACTAATTGTCTCTCAATGTCAAGGTGGCAGAGAGGATTTTCCAACAATACAGCCAGCCGTGTTGAGACCTATATGCTTCTTCCCTCAACTACAAGTGCAGCAGGTTCTTTGCCCTGATCCCTCCAATGGGGGAGTCACCAAGATATTATCTTGTCCATGATCAGCCCTCCAACCTTCTTTATGCTTACCCAACATTACCTCTTATTCCCAAACTTCTACAGAAAACATTCCAGTTGAAGAGTACAGTTATCCTCATTGCACCCTTATGGTCTCGTCAAATTTGGCCTCACCTTCTATATTTGCCCTAGATACTGGATCCCACTCCACATCTCCTGTCTCACCCAAGAGGTATGGCTCATCTGGGCTTAAAAAAGCCTTAAACTGACTTTATGGTTTCTCCATTAATTGCTAGACAGTCTAGGGTCTAGGCTCTCCTCCCCAGTATGTCATATCTTGTTATCTTCTCAAAAAGCTTCTACTAGAATGATTTATAAAGTAAATAGAAGAGATTTGTTTCTAGACCCTTAACAAGGACCTAAATCTTTTTTTCAGCATCGGTGCTATCTATCTTGAATTTTTAGCTTCAGTTTTCATTGAAGGTGCTAGTTTTTCAACTATTAAAGTGCAGTTGGCTGCCATTTCTAATTTCCATCTGGGAGAGATTAACTCTATCTTAGCATCTTCTATGCTATGTAAAGCCTTTCTCAAAGGAGCCTTTTTTACTTAGACTGTCATTAAAGCATCCTAATCCTCATTGGGATTTAACTATAATGCTTCAGGCCTTGAAAAAGCTACTTTCAAACCCTCAGCCAAAGCAGAACTAACATTCTTATCCTGGAAAACCATTTTTTGGTCACTATTACATCAGCTAGGTGAGTGTCCAAACTCCAGGCTCTATCTTCAAAGTCTCGTTACCTGGTCTTTTACAAAGACAGGGTATCCTTATAAACTAATCCATATTTCTTGTCTAAGGTAACTTCTGAGTCCAAATTAAACACCACCATTAATCTACCAGTGTTCTTTCCTAACTTTCAAATAAGGGAGAGTACACACTCCATCTTTTGGATGTGCATAGGCAATTTCTCTTTTATCTTCAAAGAACCAAAGAGTTCATGAAAGCTAGCAAACTATTTGTCTCTTTTTCTCCTAACAGATGGGGGTAGCCAGTATCCAAAGTTACTTTGGCCAAAACATTAACTGAATGTATTTCCTATGTTCATGGTAAAAAAATGGTCTATCCTTGCTCAAGCCTCCTAGAACTCATTCCATGAGATTTATGACAGTTTCTTCAGACTTTCGGTCAAGGGCTTCCCTAGGTGACATTTGCACAGCTGCAACCAGGAGTACCTCTCACACTTTCATTGTGCATTACAAACTGGATTTGTTTTCCAGGCAAAGAGTGGTCTTTGGCTCTGCAGTACTGCAGAATATCCTTCTTTGAGAGCCACCCAAGGTTACAGTAGCCGGATACTCTGTCCCATCAGTTGAAGAATGAATGAAAAGCAGAACATCAGATAACAAATGTATGTACTTGCCATGATGTTCCATCTGTGTTGTCCATTTTCGTTCTTCTTCAACTCCCTGCCCACCTGCCCCAATTCTTTGCTTCTGGAAAGATCTTAGAATTCTTCAGGAACATATGTTCCTTGTTTGAGCACCAGCTTCATAGGTTCATAGATTAGTATTAGGCTAACTAACCTTTTTGGGGCCATTTGAAGCCTAGCCAGTTACCCCATGTGAGAATCAAACCCTGCACCATGTGTCTTTAAGGTAAGCACCTTAACCATTATGTCATCCTCCCACCCCTTATGTCACCCTCCCCTTCCTTTTTCCTTTCTGTCTTTGTTAATTTCCATGATAGGTTGTCCCTTTATATCTAAGTGCAGCAAACTCAAACTGAGGTATGTTACGTTGGTGGGGTATTATGGTAAAGGGAGGAGTTCGAGAGTTATTGGATCCAGTGATCTAGTAGAAGTGGCCAAGTCAGATTCAAGTGTTTGATCTGAACCCATCAGTTGAGGAAGAATGAAAATGGACAACATCAGATGGAATGTTAAGGTAAGTACATCTTTTTTCATAATGTTACTTGAACAACACACAAAACAGCAATCAAAACATGTTGAACAATCATTATGTTACTAATACACATCTACACATAGACATTGAAAAAAGAAACACATTTCATTTTTCAATGCACTACCCAAAACTGATCACATTCAGCCTACATTTGTCTGAATAGATGTAGTGCTAATGGGAATTTTTTTTTTTTTAAATTTAAGATACAGTTTAGGATAAGTGGTAAGGGCAGGTTTAGGGTTAGGGTTAGCACTCATTACTAAGGTGGGCTGGAGTCTTCAATCTCCTTTAATCTGCCACTTTGGCACAAATTATTAAAGGATAACAAGGCTTTCACATTCACAATCCCTCTTCCACTCCATTTCTTTAATCCCCATTTTTCAATCCCGGTCATAACAAATATATATTTTGAAGGAGCACTATTTCTGACTGTTTTCCACACAACCTGGATCTGCAGCATACAGTAACAGGCTGCAATGAACAGACTTCATCTTGCAATTGGAAAACAGCTCCTGCTGTCACCTTTTTGCTCACATCATGGCTACGACTTTAAAATACTTTTTTTCTTGATTCCCTGCCCAGATGCTGACATTACTGCTCCCAAATAGAAATGTAGCCACTCACAACATGATGTCAGCAATCCAAAATGGAACCACCCACAACATGATGTCATCAATCTGAAATGGATCCACCCACAACATGATGTCAGCAATCCCTAGGTTAATAGTCACTTCAAATTACTTTTATTTGCCCACATGGTATAAAGTTTACTGATGGAAAGTCCTTTCAGCATCTGCTGAAGAATGTTCTTCCCCAGGATTCATGTAGCTTGCACCAGGCGCCGGAGTAGCGTTGGCGATCTAGTGCCAAATATGGCCACCGAGCGATTCAGGTACGAGCTGTTTCCACGTGCACTACCAGCATATGCCAGAGCTGCACAGCTCCCGGTGCATGTATGCTAATTACCCCATGCACAGCAGTGTAGCATGCAAATGAAGGTATATAGCGATTCATGAAGTTTTGCAGGCGTAGCGTAAGCATGTAGAAATGTAAACCAAAAAAAAAGGTTTACATTTTGTCAAACAAAAAATCGGAGCCATGAAAGCAGACCATACTTACGTATTATAATATTAATATATGCCAATGGCTAAATATATATAGCCAATGACATAAAAAAACATGCACAACATATAAAAATAACATTTAATGTCATGGCCACACTGACGCAAAGTAAAACCGCAGTGCATCTGTGCACAAATGGGATCACAAGGAAAATATATTTAGATGTCATAAAACTGCAATGTAACACAATTCATGATATCCCCATAATAGTCAATGGCATGCATGCTACACCACAACCATGGCGCAAGAGTTGCTAAGGGTCTGTGACAGTGTTCCGTGCGGTAACTAGGAATTAGCAGTCAATGCCATGCAAATGAGTCAGGTAATACTGAATCGCAAATGCCCCGCTGGCATAAGGATGTACCACATGGCGTAGCGGTACAACACCGAGGAGTGGCCTGGAGGTAAACATGACATCAAGAGAGGGGCACGCCACCGTAGCTGTAAGCACATTGGATCATTGCTAATCCGTGTAGCCTGTTGCTAAGCAAAGCCGCAGGATAGGGGTGTGGAAGTAGCCATAGCTTTGCTTAGCTGAGAGCACACAAGGTAACCAAAAGTTCATGATAACATGGATGAAAATGCACATGAAAACAGGTAAACGGCTGTGCGAGGTGCGCACCACAGCTGAAACAGGAAGGATATGGAAAGACAATAAGGAAATGCTGCAGCATAGTCATTGGAGTACAAATGAGTAATTAACACCTAGGAACTCACAATGGGCCATATACAACAGCTAACAAGACTGCTAGCAGCTACCTGCAGAACAGGAAAGGGGAGGTGCCGTACAGCAAGGAAAAGAGAATTGTCACAGCAGAACAAAGCAAACTTGCTACATAACACATTTCCCAAAACAATCCTGGGTGGTGAAAGTACAAAACAAGAAAGCCGGCAGCTGGATGCATGCCTGACAATGGGAGGGGAATCGGGTTGAAAATTGAAGTAAAGGGCAATAGATGAATCATGGCAGGCAAGTGTAAGTCAACACCAAAGGCCCCACAATAGCAGTACCTGCTGTAAAACCAATAATTAAGATACCCTGAAGCTGGAATAGCACAAACACACCCAATTACACCAGCATCATCCATTGCACAATAGTATAAGGTGTGAAAGCCCCACACACACACTTGTGTATTCCCAGATACTCTGCACCATTGGTGTATACAGACAGGGAACTTTTAATATGTGCATGTTAGGGGCCACCATAGGTTTGATTCATCAGCATGTGTTGGAGACTGACGGTGGTGTGGAGGATGATGCTGACAACCATCTCAGGCACCGGAGGAGGAGAAGAGTGTTCAGACCCAGGGTAACCTACCAGGGGCTACATGATCTGGAGATAGTAGAGCATTACAGGGTTGACAGGGACATCGTACAGCAACTTGTTGAGCTGTGCCGGCCATACCCCAGAGCCAGAAGTAACAGAGAGGAATCCATCCCAGTGGACACAAAGGTATGTGTAAGCTTGAGAATACTAGCCACAGCTACCTTCCAAAGGCCAACTGGGGATATCATGGGGATCTCACAGGCATCAGCATCCAGGGTACTCCACCAATTCCTGGATGCCATGTTACCACATACCAGTGAGCACATATTCTTCCCCCGAATGCAGGAGGAGTTGGCCAGCAATATGCATCTCTTCCACCGTGTGGCAGACTACCCGGAGGTACTGGGTGCAATAGACTACACGCACATACACATCAAGTCACCACCCAGTGAGCAAGGTAGGCATTACATAAACTGCAAGGGATTCCCCTCCATCAACTGCCAGGTTGTGTGCAATGCCCAGGGCATTATCATGGATGTGTGTGCTGGCAACCCTGGAAGCTATCACGACTCCAACATCTGGCATGCCTCACAGCTGTATCAGGTATTTGCCAGGGGGTACATCCCATATGGCCACCTGGTGGGGGATGCTGGCTTTGCACTGGAACCGTGGATGATGACTCCCATTAGAAATACACACACAGCCATGCAAGAATGCCATAATGAGGCACACGCAGAAACCAGAATCATCATAGAGCGCGTGTTTGGGATGCTGAAATCACGTTTCCATTGCTTGGACATATCTGGTGGAGCCTTGCAGTACTCTCCAGGCATGTGTGGCCACATCTTGATAGTATGTGCCATGCTACACAATATGATCCAGTGGAAACAGCTGCAGCAGGGACAGAATGGTGAAGGCCCTCACAGCCCACCACCATTGCCAAGAGACCCACAGGTACAGAGGAACACAGACCACGAACACCCTGTGCTAGCCCCAGTAGGCAGATGGAGGTGTGCCCAGTATGCCCATGCCTTGGCAAAGAGGGAACGTATAGCACACACACTGACAGTGTAGGCACTCATGGACTGACACCCTTCTCCACCTGCACACACAGCAAACATGGATGGCACACGACCACCTGCAAATTGTCATGTATAGGTGGTCTACTGTGTGTATCCTACATAGGTAGCCCTCAACTATTATACACACAACCACCATTGGCACAAAGTAAGTCAATACCCAAACAGTAAATTAAGCTATCAGCATGTGTCCATACTGTATGTAGAGGTTCATAGATACATAGGTAGGTACATGCCCAACTGCCGAGGCCATTCACAAGCATAGGCAAAACGTGTCTGCTGTTGCCACCCCATCGATTAACTAACTGTCCCTCTGTGGAGCAGAGCCAATTGCAGGATCCTTGGGGTGTAGCCACTGTTCTCCACCCACTCTGCAAGGATTCCCTGGAGTGTTAGTGAGGGGTTTTGTATAATGTAATCAGGGATGTAGTTCCAAATAATGGGGAGTATCCCTGACAGGAATCTTCACAGATGTTTACATGTTACATAGTATACCTTAAACACAGCTTGCATATATAGGTAGTTCTCCACAGAATAATAAACATGTGGAATGGGATACCTACCACATACCGACTGCTTTACATACCGACGTGTGTAATCCCGAGGCTTAAGATCCGAAAGAACACAGTACCAAAACACCAGATGCGCGAGGTGTAAAATCACTATGTTAAGGGACAGTTAGTCAGTGCTTCTGGTGTTGCGGTTCAGGTAGGTTACTGTGTGTAAGTGTGTTTCTTAGGGCTGTAGTTTGTGTAAGTGTGTATTCTGGGTGTGGTGTGTGTTCTTGGGGGACTGTAATGTGTGGGTGTGGGTTAGCTTTGTGCATCTGCACCATCTAGGAGGTAGAATATTAAAGTAGGGAGGGTGTGGGGGACACAGACACCTACATGGGGGTGTAGGGGGGCTTGGCCACTTGCTCATATGTAGTGTAGGATGGTTTGTTTGGATGTGGTGGGTAGTAGTGTGTTTGTGTGTGCGTGTGTGTGTTCCATGTTCATGTTACTTTCGCCAGTTACTGTCGCTGTTGATAATGTAGGGTACTGGAGTCTGGGCCCGGTACTGTGTGCGTCGGAACTCTGTGGTTTCGGGATTCCATAGGTATCCCTTATACAGCAGTTGAAGTGTTCATATATGTGTATAACATGGACCATAGCAATCACACATTCCGCCACTATCAACCTTTATGAACAAAGGATATGGAGAGTATATGCCTATACACTATTACAAATATGTGCTATGGACATGAGCCAATGATAGTGTTACCACCTGTCCCACTTTGCGAGGGACAGTCCATCTTTGGGCGGTTGTGTCCTGACGAAATATATTAAACGTGGCAAATGTCCTGGGATTGTAGGACATAATTATGTCCCATATGTACTGTAATAGTTGCATACAATTGTTATTTCTGTATCTAAAATACCTACATGTTACATGAAACAGGATAAGCAACTAAACTGCTACAAGAATAAGGTTATATTTAGGCAAGAAAGGAAAGTTCTGTCCCTTGTACTGACTGTGGGTTTGTGTCGGCCTGTAAATTCTGTGTCCCAAAAATGTCCCACTATGGCCATATGAAAAGGTGGCAACCCTAGAAAAAGAGGGTCAGTCACCAACACAACTACGATGACTGCAAATACCTATGACACAAATACACAGCTTTCATGTAGCAACACTTTATTACATTCAGATGCATTACCGAAGGGATACAAGGACTAGCATCACCTGCATGCTATACAGGAACCACATAACAGTGCCTTAATGAATCAGCCTGCAATTACCATTGTATTAGTCCACAAAAGTATAGGTGTTCAAATAGGGAAGGAACCCTCACGCACATATCGATTATGTATAAAAGCAGTTCCTACACACCTGCATCTGCTATGCACACCCACCATCACCCCCACACCCAAACATATTACAATACAAACTGTAATAACATCACAAATCATTCACTCACTGTACGAAATCTGCAGAAGCCTTAACATACCTTGTCAGAGACACACTAACATGGCCCTATGTGAAATAGCTGCTGTTATACAATGGAACAGCTGCTGATGTTACAGGGTTTGTTTGCACTAATCCCGTTTCAGAGGGTTGTGTGGACACCAGGATGTGTTAGCAATAACTGAGTAACAGCACAATATGCTACACTTGTACACCAAATCAAGGATGTCTGGTGAGCACACTGTAAATCACATAACCGTTCATGCATAGTCATACAGCCTTGAGCTGCCTAAACATCCTTGCCAGACTTAAACATATGCAGAAGTATCAGGTACAAACAAACCCTGCAAAAGTAGCAATGTTCTGAAATATAACAGCTGTACTCACATGTAGAACAAAATCGCCTAGTCAATCCACGAGAGTCATGAAGCTAATATATCTCATGTGTCTCCATATAGCTGTTGAAATATATCACAAACAACACATCCAGGCCGTCTTCCTTGAAAGTAAGGCAAACGGACAATGCCCAAAAGGAGTACTCAGTTATACACCACTGTTGCCTTGGTATCGGCTAATGGAGTAGCTGCACAGCTGATGTGCATCTAATTAACTATTTTGGAACACCAATTGGTGGACAGGATACCACATGTTACTGATAGGTTCATAGGTTCATACTAGGCTATCTGCCCTGGGGCATTTATAAGCCTAGCCCGATTGTGTTTGGCTTACGCCACCCCTTGATTTGAGTATACTGTGCCCTTTTTAAAGTTTAGTTTACTATGCCTCTGTCTAATAGTGACACGGAAGTAATCCTCGGGACAAACCTACGATCCCCCATCCACTCATCAAGATTCTTCTTGAAGAGAGTCAGTGAGGTGCTCTGCCTAACATGAATTGGAATTCTATTCCAGAGTGAAGGGAGCCTCTGGGTTATGAATCTGTCCCTCCAGCATGTTCTATTTATTTCTGTGCTGAGGTTCAAGTCCCTCGAGCGCGTGGCTCTAAGGGATTTAGATTTACTGAGGTGGAGCATGTCCATTAATTCTGGGTTGGACATAGCTTTATATGTCAGGCATAGATCGCCTCGAAGTAGGCGGTATGCACCTGAGTAGAGCTGGAGTTTTTTAACCGAGCAGCATATGGCATCTGTTTGAGTCCCTTGATCCTCCTGGTGAGGTACTTTTGGGGTCTTTCTAATTGCTGCAGGTGTCGGGTAAGGTACATCCCAAAGGGGGCATTGTATTCTATGATGGGCCTGATGAGGGATGAATAAAGGGGCACGATTACCTCTCTTGATCTAGATGTGAATCCTTTCATAATGAGGTGGGCTATGTAGAAGGTCTTTCTAACCACTTTGGCAATGTGGTTGTCAAAGGAGAGATTGCTATCAACTTGGGTCCCCAGATCCCTAATTACTTTCTCTGTACTTAATGGGTTACCACCTATGTGGTAATTTGTGGGCACATTGTTTTTGCCAAAGGGTATGACTATACACTTTTTGGCATTTAGCTTTAGACCATGGCTCTGGCACCAGTTATCTGTCTCTGCAAGACCTTTTTGAAGGATGTTTGTGTCAGCTGGAGAGTCAATTATGGCACCCATTTTGCAGTCATCTGCGAACTTGGTGAGCCATAGTCCTCCCATGTTGGCCTGTACCTCAGAAAAGTAAATACCGAACAAGAGAGGTCCCAGGACAGAACCTTGTGGGATGCCACCTGTGACCAGTTTTGAGTCTGACATGGCCCCAGCAACTCTGAATCTGTGGGTTCTGTCTTTGAGCCAGTTTGCGACCCATCTTGTGACATAGGGGTTTATATTTAGGCTGGATAGCTTATCTATGATGCCCAAGTGGGGTATTGTGTCAAATGCCTTTGCGAGGTCCAGATAGGCTGTGTGGACTACCTTCCCTTCATCTATGGCCTTGGTGACAGTTTCGAAGAAGTTGACCAGGTTCAAAAGGCAGGATCTGCCCTTGACAAAGCCAAATTGGGTAGGATCTAGTGTCTGTAGGTCCCCAATGTCTTTGTTTATGAGTTCCATGATGATCCTCTCCATAGCCTTGCAGACTAGGCTAGTCAGGCTTATGGGGCGATAGTTTCCAGGGTCCGCAGAGGCGCCACCTTTGTGGAGTGGGACCACTGTTGCTGTACGCCATTCTTTGGGCACATATCCTGTAGTGAGGCTGAGATTATACAGCAGTTTTACTTGAGGGATTAGTTCTTCTTGGAGTTCATGTAGGACGCAACCCGGGACGTCATCTGGTCCCATGGAAGCAGTGTTTTTTGCTTTGGAGAGGGCGGCCTTCACCTGAGCATCAGAGATGTTTGGGAGGCTGCACTCTGCCGGGATAGATACTTGCTCTTTTGGGGGGGAGGGGGTGGAGAAGTTTGCACTGAACCTGTCTGCCCGGATATTGGCAATGTCTGTGGGTTTAGTGTATTTTTTGTCGTTTAGAATCAACTCAGAACAAGTCTGGGAGTTGCATCCCAGGTTCCTAACATAACTGAAAAAAGCCTTATGATTGTCTTTAGTGTCCTGTGCAATTTTTCTCTTGAAGCTGGCCTTGGAGGATTTTATGAGGGATCGTAAATTTTTGCTAGTACTGATCAGAGATGCCTTCCCTTTTAGGGATTTTGCTCAATCATGTAGTAGCTTCCTCCTTCTGTTGTACAGTTTATTTATGGCTGGGGACCACCAGACTGGACGCCTGCCTTTGCTTGATTGGGTCTTGATTTTGTTTGGGATGGCATGATCCATGCATTCCTGGAGATATCCGTAGAATGCATTTATATAGGATTCTGCAGTTTGGGCCGTAGTTTCCACTGGCTCTGGGGCCTTGAAGGATTCCACTTCGGTTTTGAGAAGTGTGAAGTTCGCTTTTGAGAAGTTTTTTACTGTGGTTTTCTGGGCTGGGGGTGGGGTCGGGATGTGGATATCCAGTGAAATTAATTTATGGTCTGATCTTACCAATGAGGGATATACTTCTGGTATGGAGCATAGAGTCCCCATGTTGGTAATGATCAGGTCTAGTATGTTTTCCCCTCTTGTGGGAGTGGTGACTAGTTGTTCCATAGCATTTGAGTTCATAAATTCCAGGAACCTTTGGGCTAAGGTGCTGGGGCTTGAGTAATGCTCCCAGTCTATGTTTGGGTAGTTGAAGTCGCCCAATATAATGGTGTTCGGAGAGATCTTCATGTTCTCCAGTGTTTTCAGGAAAGCCGAGTGGGATTCCTGACTTTGAGAGGGTGGTCTGTAGGATGCTATAAACTGAAAAGCAGTCTTGCCCACTGTCAGTTGCACATGGATGGTCTCCGATACTTCATGCAATGCCACTAACCTGGAGGTTTGGATATCCTTGATAAATATGGAAACCCCCCTCCTTTTGTGGTTCGGTCTGGGTTTTGGGGCCGAAAAGCATGATATGAGGTATAACCTGGTAGTGCTGGGGTGCTCTCTGGAGCCTTGAACCATGTTTCTGTCACTGCACAGATAGCGATGTTCTCCATACTGAGGAGAGCTTCGAGTGCATGCATCTTGAGGTTAAGACTTCTGGCGTTTAGCAGCATTACCCTTAGTTTCTTGTTCCTTGTGCTGTCTATGGAGGGGGGTTTGACTTTTGAGCCTTGCCTAAAAAAGACACTATAGGGGTGGCAAGAGCCTTTGCCAATATCCAAAAGCCCAGGGGTGACAGGTGCAAGCCGTCCCTAGCGAAGCAACGTGGCTTGTCGAGCATGTCATCCCAGGCTGACAGACACTGGATCCCCTTTGAATGACACCAAAATTTTAGCCAATTGTTAAATTCGATCATTTTGTCTTTATACTGTGGCATCATTCTAGGTGAGGGTAAGATGCTGCTCAAGGTCAGGGTCATACCGGCCTGGGCTACATGATCAGAGAGCTCCTCTATGTCTCTTTTCATGTAGTCGAGGGAGGTACGTCTCAGGTTATTCACGCCAGCATGTACAATGACTGAGTCATATTTGTATTTGCTTTGGAGTGACCTGATTGCTTGTGTTATGTGGCGGATCCTAGCACCCGACAGGCAGCTCACTGTGACCTTCTCTTTATTCAGCCTGGTGAGCGGTACGTCAGTGTGTCTGACAATAGAGTCACCTATTACAAGAGTATCACGTGTGTTATTCAGCCTTAAGGGCTGTGACTGCTTGGTACACTGACTTTGTGTGCTATGTGTTGTACGTGTTTTGTTTTGGGGTAGCGTTTGCTTGGATGTCTGCTTTGGAGGTCTCTGTTGTTTAGGTAGATTTTTATTTAGAGCCTCCAAGTATGTTTTTGTGTTTTTATGTGTTTGGTTCGCTGTTGTGGTGGGACTATGTGATATTGGAATTGTGTTGTGTGAGGTTACCTTCTCCTCCTGACTGGTTACACCAGTTTTGAGATGAGAGAGCTCAGCCTCCAGTTTGGCAATATGGTTGCATCTCTCACATATATTCGAACCTGTTTGGAGGAGGAGAGGGTTGTCCATGTACATGAGACAGTTGTAACATTGCCTCAAAATTCCCAGATTCACCAGCTGGACTGGAGAGGAAACCATTGACTGACCTTTGGACATGCTAGAGTAATATAGGGAACTGAATTAAAACGGACCAATAGGGGACAAGGTAACCGTAGAGAGTATAAGAGTAAGTAGTGCTTATGGTTTATTAGTGCTAGTAACTAGAAAAGGATGTGTCATCAGACAGTCAAACTATCCGTATATACCAGCGGAACATTACAAATAACATTGAAACACAAACTGAAAAGGATTGAATCAACAGTTAATGACACCTCGGGTTACTAATAAGGTATGTAGAACAGTCATTATGTTTGTGTATTTAGTACCTTTCTGTAGTATTTAAAGTGCACACAATCCATATAGTGGAAACAGTTATCTTGTAGTGATGTATTGTTGAGCATAGTAACGCTTGTAGTATTTGTGTGTACTGCTGTAGGTCACAAGGCAAACACCGCATACACCACAAGGGATGCTATATAAGGGCTTTGAACAGAAATACCCCTCACCAGCCGCTGTCAGTGGCAGAGCTGGTCCAACAAGTATGTGCTATAACAGGGGATAGTATATGTAGATATATTGTAACTGTATATGTACTGAGAATAACATGTCGAAGGTTGGGCCACTGTGCAATTATGATTTGCATTGTGGGATATTGTGCCAATAACTGTTTAATGTACAGTATTGTAGGCAGATATGTATTACAAGCTACATAGCATTACTGTTATGTTAAGAAAACATTAGTTATGTCTATTGGCATTTACAATACACAGTGACAGGATACATATGTCTTTTAGTCACCCAACAGTTTATCAGCATGATAGCAAAGTAAAATGGAAGAGCTAGTTAACTATCCATGCACATAAGACATGTAATATGTGCAAAGGTAGGTACTAGACTGTCTTACCAAGGGTATTTATAAGCCTAACTAGAGTGTGTTGGCTTTTGCCACCCCCATAGGTTGGTTCTCTGTGCCTCTGAATGGCAGAGCCATTAGTTCCCTGTGCCTCTGCAGTGATCCCCGGGGTACATGTCTGTCTCCCATCCACACATCAAGGTTTTCCTTGAAGAGTGCTAGTGAGGGGCCCTGCCTGATGTACATTGGAATCATATTCCAAAGCATGGGGAGTGTCCAGGTCAGGAATCTATCCGTCCAGCACATCCTAGTCATAGTTGTGGTTAGGTGTATATCCCTAGAGTATGTGGCTCTCAGGGGCCTCCGTTTAGGTGGAGCATATCCAGTAAACCTTTTCAGGGGCCTCTGTTTAGGTGGAGCATATCCAGCAATACAGGGTTGGACATGGGCCTTGTATGTCAAGCAGAGATCACCTGTGAGTATGCGGTATGCAATGGAGTACAGCTGGAGTTTCTTAGTTTGG
Organism: Protopterus annectens; assembly: GCF_019279795.1. Lineage (NCBI taxonomy): Eukaryota > Metazoa > Chordata > Ceratodontiformes > Protopteridae > Protopterus > Protopterus annectens. The sequence goes on along the minus strand of NC_056739.1, from coordinate 1,029,730,676 downwards.
GCTGCATAGGTCATCTGTTTGAGGTCAGTAATCCTCTTGGTGTGGTACTGTTGTGGTCTTCCAAGCTGTTGCAGTTGTCTTGTAAGGTATATCTCAAATGGGGTGTTGTATCCTTTAATAGGTGTAATAAGTCATGAGTAGAGAGTCACAATGGCCTCCTTTGATCTGAATGCAAACCCATTAGAGATTAGGGGGTCCATGTAGAAGGATAGTCTAACCACCTTTTCATTATGGGTATCGAAGGAGAGATTGCTATCTACTGGGGATCCCAGATCCCTTATTACCTTTACTGTATGTAGGAGACTAGCACCTATGTGGTAGTCCGCGGGTAATTAGTTATATCCAAAGGGGATGACTATGCACTTTTAGGCATTCAGCTTGATGCCATGATATTGACACCAGCTATCCATCTCAGTGCGACCCTTCCAGCGGGTGTCTGTAACAGTTGGGGAAACAATTATGTCCCCTACTTTGCAGTCGTCTGCAAACCTTTTCAGCCAAAGCCCTCCTGTGCTTGTCTGTACATCAGAGAAGTATATACCGAACATGAGGGGTCTTAGGACTGAGCCCTGGGGGACGCCACTTGTAACTGGTATACAGTCAGACCTAGGGTATGCAACTCCCACTGTGTGGGTTCTGTCCGTGAGTCACTTTGCAAACCATCACATGATGTAGGGGTTAATGTTCAGGAGGATGGGTATGTTGATAATACCAGAAGGAGTAATGGCGTTGAAAGCCTATGAGAGATCTAGGTAGGCTGTGTGGACCTCCTTACCCTCATCTAATGCCTTGGTAACTGTCTCTAAGAAGTCCACCAGGTTTAGGAGGTATGGTCTGCCAGTAACAATGCCAAACTGGGAGGGGTCAAAAGTTTGGAGATATCCAATGTCTCTGTGACTGAGATCCATGATGTGCACCATAGCCTTGCAGACCAGGCTAGTCAGGCCTATAGGGAAATAGGTCCCGTGGTCTATTGTGGTGCCACCTTTGTGGAGTGGGATAATTGTTGCTGTGTGCTATTCAGGGGGCACTATGCCCGATGTGAGGCTATTATTGAACATGGTGCATAGGTGGGGAGCCAGTACGTTCTGAAGTTCATGTAAAATGCAGCCTGGGATGTTGTCCGGTCCCATGGATGCTGTGATATTGGCTTTAGAGTGTGCAGCTTTGAGAGGGAGGGGGGAAAGGTAGCACTGAACCTATCTGCCAGGATGTTGTCAATATCAGTTGGTTCTGCAATGTTCATGCCTTTGTGCTGTAACTCAGAGCAGATCTGGTTGTTGACATTGAGATATGTGACATAGCTATAGAATGCTTTGTGGTTGTTGTTGGAATTAGTGGCAGTTTAGTTTTTGTAACTATGTTTGGAGGATCTTATAAGGGATCTCACCTTCTTACTGAGGCTGACCAGGGAGCTCCTCCACGCATGGGATTGTACTCTCATTTGCAGCAGTGTCTTCCTCCTGCAGTACAGTTTGTTTATGGCAGGGGATCACCAGATTGGTTTCCTTAATTAGGAGTATAGCGTCTTGGTTCTGTTTGGGATAGCACAAGCCATACACTCATGTAAGTGCTTATAGAGTGCATTTGTGTAGGATTCAGCAGTTGTAACAGTATTGTCCATCTGCATGGGTGTCATGACGTTCACCACGTCTGTCTTAAGAAGCATGTACTTGGCTTTGTAGACATATTATACTGTTGTTCCCTTAATGGGGGGGTGCGGGCGGGATGTGGATATCAACGGTGTTCAGCTCATGGTCAGATTAGACCAACGAGGAGTTGCCTTCACATGTGGAGCACCGGTCACTCATGTTGGTAATGCCTAGGCCTAGGATATTGTTGCCCCTTGTGGGTGTGTGGATATGTTGATTCAGGGCATTGGTGTTTATGAATTCCAGAAAGTGTTGAGCTAATGTGTTGGTGCACGAGTAGTTTTCCCAGTTAATGGTGGGGTAGATTCAGTGAGACTATGTGATGAGTGTGGTGTGGTGCGAATGTTTATCTTCTCCACATGACTGACAGGGTCAGGCTTGGTTGGAGAGAGCTTTACCTCCAGTTTGGCTAGATGAGTGCATCTCTCACAGGTTGTAGTGTTGGGTGGTAGGCGGAGAGACTTGTCTGTGTACATGAGGCAATGTGTACATTGCATCAAGATGTCCAGATTCATCGGATAGACAGGTGACAACACTGGCAGGTGACTCTTGGACATGCCTGAATATAGAACTACTTTTACCTAGATAAGTGAGGAAAGTGAGTACAAGAGCTATTTTACTCTAAGCAAGTGAGAAAAGTATGTACAAAACCTGTTTACCCTTACCTCTAGGTAATGAGGAAGATTGAGTGCTATAGTAATTATTAGCTTACGTAGTGCTTACAAGTTCTGAACAAGTGCTGAGCATGAATAAGCAAACCAGTTAGGGTCTTGGATAACATAAACACATGCCCCCCCCAACAGGTACACAAGCATATATCCAGGTACACCACAGGGCCCCTGTACCCACAACTACGCAGGTACAAGCTGCACTCAGGCTGCATGGGACCTGTCCATATCACAGGTTGTATCATACACATATGGCAAAACAAGATGCTCTCCATGTACACATTATGTAAAGCATAGCTCCATGTCAGGTTGTGTACACACTGAATGGTGCACACCAACAGGTATCACAACCCACAAAGGGGGAGACACCACTGATGATGGGAAGTACTGCACTACTACCCTGCTGAGTCTGGTCTGGAAGGCCATGAACCTTGATCATATAATTGATGTCAGCAGTACAGATGTAGATGACAGATGCTCACTCAGCATTCCTTGAGGCATTGGAAAATATAAAGGTCCTACCCAACACCATAATTTTGGGTGATTTCAACTACCCTGGTATAGACTGGATGAACTACCAAAGTTCTAACTCCTATGCCCAGCGGTTCATAGAATTTATAAATTCAAATGCCCTTGAACAACTGGTATGTTCTCCCACTAGAGGAGACAACATATTGGATTTAGTCATCACAAATATGGGCGCCCACTGTACCACACCCGTTATCACTCCCTCTCTGGTCAGATCAGACCACAAACTGAGAACCCTGGATATCCTCACCCCTCCACCTCCCCCAGTCAAATAAACCATTGTAAAAAAACTTTCCAAAGGAAACTTCAAACTACTTGCGTCAGAAGTGGAAAGCTTCACTATTTCCTTGCAGAAGGATAATGATATCCAGGATGCAGAATCCTACACCAAGGCACTTTATATACATCTTCAGGATTGCATGGACCATGCTATCCCAAATAAAACTAAGACACCTTCCTCAAGCAAGAAGAAACCAGTCTGGTGGACCCCGGCCATAAGCAAACTATACAATAAAAGGAGGAGACTTATACAAAAAAAGGCCAAATCTCAAGTAGAAAAATCATCCCTGATTAGGATTAGTAAGATATTGAGGGCCCTTATCAAGTCAACTAAAGCCAATTTCAAAAAGAAAGTTGTCAAGGAAGCCAAGGATAACCATAAGGCCTTCTATGGTTACATCAAAAACCTAAATGGCAATGCTCAGGTCTGTTCTGAGCTAGTACAAAATGGAACAAAATACACTCACCCCATTGACATTGCCAACATCTTGGCTGATATGTTGAGTGCAAATTCCCCCCCCCCCACCACCTACAGGGCCTATTACTATTCCAGGGGGTTGTGTAACTCCAATTATTACTGATACGTTGGTTAATAAGGCTCTATCTAAAGCTAAAAACACTGCCTCCATGGGACCAGATGGTGTCCTGGGCTGTGTCATACACGAGCTCCAAGATGAATTAACCCCACATCTGAATACCCTGTTCAGTCTCAGCCTCTCAACAGGATATGTGCCCATAGAATAGCGCACAGCAACGGTGGTTCCGCTGCACAAGGGTGGGCCCACAACCGACCCTGGGAACTACCGACCAATAAGCCTGACCAGTCTGATCTGTAAGGCAATGGAGCAAATCATTATGGAACTCATAAATGGAGAGACTGGGAACCTCAAAACACTTGACCCCACACAGTTCAGCTTTGTCAAGGGCAGATCATGCCTCCTGAACCTGGTGGACTTCTTTGAGACAGTTACTAAGGCTATAGATAAGGGAAAAGAGGTACACACGGCTTACCTTGACCTTGCTAAAGCATTTGACATCATTCCCCATTCGGGTATTATTGATAAACTCACCAACCTGTACATAAACCCTTACATCACAAGATGGATCACAAACTGGCTCTCAGACAGATCCCACAAAGTAAGAGTCGCAGGATCTATGTCCGAATCCAGACCAGTAACGAGCGTTGTGCCTCAGGGCTCTGTTCTGGGGCCCCTCCTGTTTGGCATATACTTCTCAGAAGTACTGGCAAGCACTGAAGGGCTGTGGCTGACCAAGTTTGCGGACGACTGCAAACTGGGTGCTATAATAGAGTCTCCAGCCAACATGGATATCCTCCAGAAGGGCCTAAATGAGACTGATGCATGGTGTCAAAGCCATGGTCTCAAGCTAAATGCTAAAAAATGCATAGTAATCCCCTTTGGAAAAAACAGAGTACCCACGAATTACCACATAGGAGGTAACCCCCTGAAATCTGAAGAAGTAATAAGGGATCTAGGGACCCAAGTAGATAGTCAGCTTTCCTGTGATAACCATGTTGCCAAGGTGGTAAGAAAATCCTTCTATGTGACCCATCTGATCACGAAAGGGTTCACATCAAGATCTAAGGATGTAGTCGTGTCCCTCTACTTTTCCCTCATCAGACCCATTATTGAGTACAATGCACCAATTGGAATGTACGTGGCTAGGCATCTCCAGCAGCTGGAGAGACCACAGAGGTGCCTCACTAAGAGGATTACTGGCCTCAAACACTTGCCCTATGCAGCACAATTGAAAAAACTAAGGCTTTTCTCTGTTGCATACCGCCTTCTCATAGGCGATCTCTGTCTAACATACAGAGCCATGTCCAACCCAGAACTGTTGAACATGCTCCATTTTAGCAAAACCAAATCTACTTGAGCTACATGCTCTAGGGATATAAACCTCAGCACAACAATGAATAGAACATGCTGGAGGGATAGATTCCCTTTGCAAAGACTTCACTTGCTATGGAACATGGTCCCGATCTACATAAGACAGAGCCCCTCACTATCACTCTTCAAGAGGAACCTTGACGAGTGGATGGGTAACAGAAAGTTCACACCAGGGATCATACCAACAGCTCTATTAGATAGGGGCCAAGGGTACTAGCTGCTAGATGAAGGGCCTAGGGAACTAACCAAAGGGGCGCTGAATACCGCACAACATGGCTGGGCTAATATATGCCTTCGGGCAGATAGCCCAGTACCTACCTATGAATCTATGAACCTATGAACAGTAAGGTTGATGCCACACTGCATATCATAACCTTGCCAGGTCATAGGACATCATCACCCTTACTGTGTACCACCTCCACTCGGTATACTAGATGTACATTCCTATGTCACAGGAGTGTTTTGCAATGGGACTGCTGGCAGAACCAGCACTACAGAAGGTGTCTGAATACTATATGCTCATCACACCAGTGGCAGCTACATAATGTCTGGGTTAATGAATTTTATTCCTCCTCATTGTAGTCTATACCTTACAGACAAACAGAAGGAATCTGCCTATTGAAGTATACGAATGACTATGACCTAGGAGCAATAGCTGACTCAGGAGTGTTGTGGACAACATACAGAAGGGGCTTTGTGGGTGAGGTGTGTGTGACATATGGCCACAATCTGACAGCTACATATTGCATTGTCACCCCTATGTTAATAACCCTGAACCCATGAACTACCACCTAGGCAGCGGTCAACATAATGGACACTTGTGTGTAAGGGTTGCAGCTGGGCAGTTGTCTTTCCTGTGATAGCTACGTCACCACACCTGTCAGGTAGTCATATGTGGCAACCCTAATAATGACAGGGTGCCATCCATGAATTTAGAGATCATTGTCCAGCCATACACAGCACTCAAGTTACCCATATCAGATCACATATTTCCTTTAAGGGGTATTGGCCATGTGCAGATGGCCTACACCAGCCTTCCCATTCCCCATCTCCACTATGCAGCATGATGCATACCCTGAATAAATCCATGTCCAACCCAGTAATGATGGACATGCTACATGTACTCATCCTGATCTAGAACACAAACTTCATGGACATCCAACTTCCACATGCTGGACAGATTCTTGTCCCATACACTTTACATAGTCCTGCCATACTATGCATTCCTGTCCATCAAAGCGGCACATCACTCCCCTCTCAGACATGGTGTAATGACCGCATGATAAATGTATCATTAACCCTGTGGATCAGTAATGTGGCACTGCTCCACCTGGCCCCACAGACCCACCTGTCAGCTACTGCCAGGTAACCTTTCATCCTAGATTCATACATGGCCCATGGCATATAGCCCACTAGTTGACTTTGACTGTACATGCTATAGTTGATATCCATCCCTGCAAATACCATCTGGCTAGCCAGTGTCCCATGTATCACATGTGCAACACAGGTGATACATGGCAGGATGCTGAATTCCTGTACAGTGCCATGTAGATGTATATGGCAGAACACATACATGTAAAACCTTATGTGAGAAAGTCTGCAGGGTCACAGGTCATGTCTGTTAAGGCAGTGTAAGTCCTTATATGTGACATATACACGGCATCAAGGTCGACTGCATTAATGTGGACACATCCAGCCATGTGCTGATAGGAAGGAACACCAGTACAGGCAAACAGACATGCCCACATCAAGACAGCATTCACATGGAGTATGAGCAATGTAATCAGGTGGCATACACACATATATGGTGATAATATCCACTCAACATTGAGTGTCACATGTGTGTGACACAAACACGTCAGTGTCATGTAGGTTTGCAAATACAACTATTTAAACTTAATAAATGCAATACACATGTATGTTCAGCTGTAGCTCTGTATGTCTCTGTGCGTTACTATGACCTGTCTCCATCATTATGTCTTCCAAGTATGCTGCGTGCAAGGCTACCCCCTTTTACAAGCTTGGAGGATGGGGCCCTCCTCCCATACCTACTCGACAATCATGATATCCTGTTCAGTCATGTGTCACAGGATGCACAGCAGCGGGATGCCCTGTGGATGGAACTTCGCAGGAGGATTAATGATGTTGGTGGCCACAACTGCATATACCAGCAGGTGCGCAGACAATGTACAGACCTCATTAGACAGGCGAAACAGCGTGTGAATGCAATCGCCAGGGAACAAGGTGCAACAGGTGGTGGACCACCAACCCAGTCCCCACTCACACATACCAAGGAGCTACTGGCCAACCTGGGGACACCTGCAGAACCACATCCACAAGCCTTAGCCGATATTGTGGAGGTGGGTGTCTCTCAACCACTGAGCCTGGAGTTGCCTGGTAAGTCAGTACTGCACCTATAACAACTATATTACATATAGTTGTATGTGTCACTGTACAATATGTAATGCAACATCATATGCAAGGCATGTATACACACATGCCGCATACTACTCTGTGTATGCACACATGTGCATACACCATATTATAGTCTAATGTACTGGTGTATGTGTTATGCACATTGCACCCTGTAGCCATTATACAGGCATGGATTATGCTCATACTGCTGTGTTACTCCTATTTAGGTATCTCTGGCATTCCACTGTGACAGCAGCCCATTGCAGGTGAGACTGTTATTATTTATCAGGAATCGTAATGCACAAATCTATCTGCCATGTGGCCATTTACAACATGTACACATAATGCTGTCACAATATACAGGTCAGACCTGCAATGCATCACAATGACTACCCATGTGCAACACTTGCAAACTATGTGAATAATCTCACCGACATGAATCCTCACAAACTGTCATTGCCAGATGTGTGGACAGCTGTGCATACAATGGTGGAGGTGCTGTTCACTTTAGGAACATGTACTAGAGATCAGAACTACAAGTGGTGAATACAAACAGTACTACACAGTGGGATGGAGTATGGCCAGCCCACAGGATTCACTGGAGTGGATCATAGCCCTGCTATGAATGTCACACAATGTGATGTGCTATCTTGACATGTCCATGACATCTAGTGGCCTGTCTGCAACACTGACTACCTAACCTGAAAACATATCCCACATATCACCCTTTATCTGCATAACCCTGTCTTCAGTGGAGCATATATGTCATATGGGACAACACAGACATGTGAAATAGATGCCCATCACAATAATTTGGCCAACACATGTACACACATGGCCATGGAGGATGGCCAGAGACATGGAGCAACACACACAGTAGATGTGATGTGCTTGTGTGTACACCCTGTCGTACAATGGCTACACATGGTCGAACTATGGCCTTTGTATAATGGTCATATTGTAGATGTGGAACACTAGATATCCTACAGGCCTGTGCACATCTTGTGTAGGCGTAATATCAATCCACCACATAAGATGTGTTGAACATCTTGAGGGTGTCATAACATGGCAGCAGTCACCTGTACAGTATCCACATCAGTTCACAGATACAATACATTCCCCTTGCTGGTGTCAGACATCAATGTCATACTTGCTCCTCGTGTGTGTGTGTGTGTGTGGTACACAGATATCATGTGGGACATGGTGTACCGATGTGTTCGCCATGTCTGGCCATAGTTGCCAGGCAGCAGCAATATGGTTGCAGATGTGCAGGGGTGTCATCCATATACCCATCAGTGACCTGTGTCACAACTTCCACATCATGGTTTAGTGTGTATACACCTCAGTGACATGGGTCACATTCCACAGTATATATGTATTGTATCTGAACACAGTCATGGCTATGAACTCTGTCTGTAACTCACACTGTATAGCAAAAGAGATGCCTCATGATTCCCTGCAATGGCCATGCACATCAGCTAAATGTGCAGTATATCTGTAGGGCGGACAGACAACACTGCATTGGGACACCATTGCCCCACTATATATTTGACAGGACACCATTGTGTTAAACATGTATGCATAACATTGCACACATCAGCAGATCACATGTCATACTACATGTGATTGTCAAGGTCATATGCCACACATCAGGCAGGTGTACTGTTAACCTGTTCTGGTCTACATGGTGTAACACAGGGATGTATGCTAACTACTGCTATGATTGTGTAATTTGCATGTTGTTTGCTATGACACATGCATGCTGTTATCTGCAACCCAGGGATGTATGATAACTACCACTATTATTGTCTGCACTGCATGCTGTCTGCCATATCACATGCATGTTGCATGCCTTCTGTCATATCACATGCGTGTATGTCTGTGTGTGTGTCTATTGTATAGATTGTAATGTACAGTTCTTGTCTGCCCTCACAGGTGATGTAGGTGCATTGCCCTCCTGTGGAACATCTGATGTTAGTGTCCCCACAGACTCTAGCAGTGATGATGAACGAAAGTGTGGGGGCTATGGAAGGTGTGCCTGCACACCATGGTTCAGCCAAACAACTGGTGGTGCCCCACACAGGCACGTGGCCAGTGCTGCTCGTAGGAGGACCTCTGGCCAACATGCTCCTGCAAGACAGAGCACAGCAGCTGATGTCACCAGACGCATGTTTCAGGCTGTAATGGAGGCACAGGCACGTGCTGAATGGTGCAACAGAGAAGATCAGAGGCTACAGAGGGCTGCTGTCCGTTGTTTAAACAACAACATCCAGGCAATGGTAAATGCTCAACAGCAGATTGCTGAAACTTTGGATAGACGGTTGGATGACATGGTTGGAGTCCTTGACCGTAGCATGACAATCCGTGAGCGTGAGCTGTCTGTGTTGGAACATCTGGTAGGAGTGAGGCATTGGGCATGTGGACATAGGGCTGCTATATCACCTGTGTCAGGTCTATGTGTACGAGCTACCTCACATGCCCGCTCCCATAGTGGCAGTAGCAGCAGCAGTGCATCTGATGCTGTGCTGTCCACACCATGACACAGCAGGCCACGTGCACGTGGCCCGGGATGGTCCCAACAGGGACATGGTTCCAGTGGACAAGTGACATTAGACAGTACCCAATCTGCACCTCTGCCTGGTAGTGCCCGTGCAACCCCTGGCAGGCACAGGTCACATGTCTGTGGCCGGACACTCTGAACTGTAAATCCTCGCCTGTACAGTCTGCAGCTGTCAATAATACCCCTGTGTAGGCCAGACACATGGCAGAACTGTGTGCATACATACACACACACACACACACACACACACACACACACACACACACACACACACACACACACACACTGGAAACATATGTAGGGCACCACAACACACAGATGCATAACATTCACACACGCCCAATTAGATCAAAGGCCCTAACCCACACACATGATGTCATCCAATGGTGCAGCCTAGGCCTCTGGCAAACATTATCACCCTGTGCATATGATGACGCCTGTGCCGCATCCCTGACATCCACACCACTGGTGCAGGGACATGCTCATATTGTCTGATGCACAGGTTGAACAGACTAGGAAGATAAGTGTAGTTTACAATTGTTGAGTACTGTTGACAGGCAGCAGATATACCATGTACTACAGGTATACAATGCACTTCGTACTGTTAACAGTATGTGTCTTGTGTAGCAACTGTCACTGCATGTTGGTCATGATGTTCTGCTGTCCTCCTTCAGGTCTAATTGCACGTGCCAGTAGATGTCAGTGTTTGCAGTTAGTGTCCCATATGTCAATGTGGACTACTCATAGGTATGTATGAATATACCAGCATGCACCGTGTAGCTGCCACATACCAATGAGAATGTCCCACATTACAAACACGTCTACCAATCCAAGAGCATGATAGCTGTGTATTAAGCTACTGTGGCCACTGACGTGACATTCATAAAGGGTGACATCACAGGTACAGTTACATGGAGTGGTGAGGTAAGAGAGTGGTCTAATTGATTACAAGGGTAGAGACCAGTGAGATGTGTGATGCCTCATTGAGAATCAGTAATACACATTCCCAAGACAGGATGCCAACACACAACCGCACCCACACACTCAGGTATTGACACACATGTATTCAGTGACACTGTAACACACCCACACACTCACGGATTCACCGACACAGTAATACACACTCGCACCCAGTTGCTACTGGTGAGGTGAGGACCCCTGCCTATGTGCAAATCATCATTACAGTACTGTGCACCTACATGATGCGCCACAGAGAATACACATGTACAGGTAGTCGGTATGGCCTAAGATCGGGGACATCAACACGGGTAGTAGAATGCATCACCTGGATGGGGGGAGGGGTCTTATCAGTTCAGTATTGTAACATACATCCTCACCCCAGGGACCAGTCAGCCCTACATACACACACTGTGGCATTCAGTGTTTAATACACCTATGTCACGCACATACAGATACCTCACATGTGTGAGATACATGCCCCTGCCTATGTCCTGCTTTCTACATTGCAGTCTGTACAGATGTGTACACTAGTGTACAGGAGATTGAGTAACAATTGAGATGTATTCCCCACAATACGTGACATATATGGACACACACGCAACCACACATGCCAGTACTGTGAATCTTAGACCTGCCTAGCTCATGTTATGTATGGCAGATGTACAGAGGTATTGCAGTCGTTACAAACTGTATTGACACTTCATATGGCAACAGTGCTGATATATGCACATGGGACATCTTAACTATTAACAGGTGTCAAGTGATTTACCTTCGCTGTCACCCAGACTGCTGTCTAAGTTGTGTGTTATGCCCTTCAATTAACAAAACCATTGCTTACAGTTACACAGGTTATTGTAGGACCACTTGTGACACACCTGTGAGCTATCCACAGCAAACATCCATCTGCAAAGATGCCCCACCACTTAGTTATTTCCACACATCTGTCCATACCTGAGGTACATCTTTCTGTACATTCAGCATATCACCATATACAGTTGGCAATGTTGAGCCTGCATTGCAACTGCATGATGTACTAGAATACACGTCACCTGCATACATCAGCCACTGCACACGCATGTTATCTGAATGCACAACACTATGTGTACAGGTGTGTAGGTCCTACAATCCTGACAGTTGGGCATGTTTGTAGGCATTGCAATTGGTGGACATGTGTAATGACATACATGACACATGGACTGTTGTATGATATGACAGGTGTAATGGGTGACTGGTAGAAAGGGAATATTACCTCTGTCAACATTGATATCACACCTTATGTACAGTTAGCATTCAGCAGCCATGGACCTACATTCCATGTGCATGTGTGTAATGGCTGTAGCCACCTGTTTGCACAAAGGACAACAACAGCTATGCTATTTACATGCATGTTGTATGTGTGTGTGTGTGTGTGGCATGTACATACCCAGGGCAGGTACATGTATGTCATATCAATACATGAGTGTGTGTACTGGTGTACAGCAACAGTTATCTGCTAATGGTGGAAAGTACCGAGGGCCCCTGGTATGTGTACAGCTGACCTGGTTACAGACAGTGGTATCATTGCATTGCATAACACATGATGCAACTGTGTCAGTACATGTGCACTCTCTACAGTTGATGTAGAGCTTGGTACAGTACACAGGTCAAGGGTCACATGGTGGTGTACTCTTCTATGTCATACAACATGTACGGATGCGTGTTGGTGGTCCGAGGGCATGGTGGTGCCTGAGGTTTACATCCTAGAATGCAACATGTGACACTGTGTCCTGCACATAACTCATCTGTGATGCCTTTCATGGGGGGACCAGTCAGTACATGTGAGTGGCCTTTATGTTTGTGGCGACACCACCTGGAGCGGTCTGTACCTGTGTTATGGCCCACATGTCTGGTTTTGAGGTATATGGTGGTAGTGCTAGGTTCTGAGGTATATGGTGGTAGTGCTATTGTGCATTACAGAGCCATCAGACAGGTGTTCCTCACTGCACAGATGTCAGTAGTCCCCATTGTGGGATCTACAGTGACCAGCTGTGAATATGGACGCTACACATCTAGCACTGGTTAGCATAAGAAAACATTGCAGTTGTCCTGTATGTGTATGGGAGTTAACCTGTGTTTAGGACATTTGCCTTGGAATGGCACTGTGTGGGCGGATGCAACTTGGGTAATATCCCCACTCCCTTGAATCATGGATGCATGTGATATGTGACAAAGGCCTGCCTACTGTCAGCCATGTCATCCCAGAATGAAAGCAGATGTTGTGTAAAAGATCGGTGTCAAATATATGTAGAGCAGCGTTCCTGCTAACAATGACAACTACTAACACCAGAGCCCATTATAATGTGTTATTTACGTCTACCTGCAATAGCATGGCAACTGTGGCCTTCCGTGTTTAGCATCAGAGTGCATCCCAGTCAGCCCTGTGCTACTAGGAGTATGAGCATGCCCAGTATATCCTTGTGTAGATGGACACATAGCAGTGCATTCCGACCAGCCCTGTGCTGCTAAGTGTGTGAGCATGCATCAGAGTGCATCCCAGTCAGTCCTGTGCTACTAGGAGCATGAGCATGCCCAGTATATCCTTATGTAGATGGACACATAGTAGTGCATTCCGACCAGCCTTGTGCTACTAAGTATGTGAGCATGCCCCCTGTGCTACTAAGTGTATGAGCATGCCCAGTATATACTTGTGTAGATGGACACATAGTGCATTCTGAACAGCCCTGTGCTACTAAGTGTGTGAGCATGCCCAGTGACACCTTGTGTCCGTTATGTGCCTCTGTGTATGGGCATGGCCATTGTAACCCTGTATAGTGGTAGTAGTCATCCATTTCACAGATGGGCATACTCCAGGTCAGGATGGATTCCTACTTTAAACGCACAGGTTCAGAGGTATGCACATCTTAACTGCCAGCATCCCTGTTGATGTCCGCATTCCCAGAAGGTCATAATGACAGCCTTGAAATGTGTATTCTGTGTGGCACGATTTATAAGTATGTAGTATTGTAATAGTAATCTGTAAACAGGCAGGTGTTCTGTTCCCACCACTGGCATGTGTGTGTGTGTGTGTGTGTGTGTGTGTGTGTGTGTGTGTGTGTGTGTGTGTGTGCGTGTGTGTGCGTGTGTGTGCGTGTGTGTGTGTGTGTGTGTGTGTGTGTGTGTGTGTATGTCTTTCCCCGTTTGCCAGAGGACTGTAAATTGCTTTTAGACTGCTCACACGCCATACATTTCTTATACCCACCTTTAGCAAGGCCGATGATGTCACACATCTTCAAATACACCTCTGGGAGTGCTGTGTCCCAGTAATCTCGGTAGCGCGTTCTGTAACTGCGTAATGCTGTATTGTAATAAAGTAGTTAGGTCCCAAGAGAAGGTATCGCTGTAGCCCAGAGGTCCAAATCCAGAATAAAAGGTACAATATGTAGAACAAACAGGATAGGACCACCATGATATGAAGCATGAAATGAAGATTTATTTCATATGATTAAAAGATAAGCGCTTTCGCATGCTGACAAAACACGCTTCATCAGATCTTACAAGACAATAAAAATGTTTTCTTATATATACATTTAAATTCCATTAAAAACACCTGAAACAATCATTCTATCATCAATTAATAATTCATCACATTAGTTTAGCTACAAATTCAACTGGGGTAAAGCTCTTTAAAGCTGTACTAGATAACTTATTCATCTTGTTATTCATTAAATGCAGCTATCTTATATAAACATATTATATAAAATATATCAATATAAAAGCATGATGCATACTGACTTCGAAAAAGGAAATATATATAAATATATAGATAAATGAATAAATAAATTATAAATATCCCCATATATATATATACCACTATCAACATGTTATGTCTCATTGTATTAAATAAAGTATATACAGCTATATTCCACATCGGAACTGTAACAGTGTGGTGTATATATAAAGCATACTTAAACAAAATGTAGCAGCATAATCAAAGATAAATATATGCATATATATTTTTTAATAAACAACCTTATGAGATCTGTCATTATGCATATGTCAAATAAATACATTCACGACTGTAACCAAACGACTTGTATAAAAATATATATAAGTATGTATATATGTCATGTAAATGTATAAGGAGATGTCATGTATGAAATATAAAATATATAAAAGTATATAAATATGTAAAGATTCCCTCATACTCTGTATACAATTCATATTCATAGAGCCAAATTCATCTTCATTTAAATGTGCGTGCCTCAAGTACGGGCTTAATACTTATAAAATTATTCAGACCAGGATTTAGATGTGCACGTAGTCTAAATATCTAACAAAGCTCTACTAACTCTAAATAATTTATATTGTTGCCCCCTCTCCTATTAACCATTACTATCTGTAGTACTCTGAATTTAAAATAATGATTTCTCTCAGTAATTATATGTTTAGTTAATGCATTTTGTTGATTTAACCATCTAATAACATATGTGTGATTGTAAATTCTATCTTTAAGTCTTCTTGATGTCATCCCTACATAAAAGGCTGGACATAAAGCACACGTTGTGAGATATATAAGGTTACTATCATTACATGTCACATGAAATCTTGGTATAAATTTATAGTCAATCATGGGATGAATTAGCAGCTGTGTATCTGTTATCATATTGCACATGTTGCAACGTTTATATGGAAATGTCCCATAATGCTGTTGTCTCTTGTATGCCTCTTTACGATTGTCAAAGATAAGATCTATACATAATAATCTTTTAAGATTCTTACTATTTCTATAGCTGAATCTAGGTGATTCACCTATAATGTTCATTATAGTGGGATCAATCGTGAGCACATGTTAATTCTTATTAATGATGCTCGTGACTTCCTTGTTATCATTAGTATATCTAGTTATAAATGTCACTCTGGTATCATTATAAGCTCTACTGTAGTGAGTGACGATTTCTCTTGTTTCAGTCCTTATGTCACTAGACTTCTTAAAGACAGCCTCTTTTACTTTATTAATCATGGAAACATTATATCCTCTTTCAACAAACAATTTCTCCATGACTTCAGCCTGCTTCTGTAAATCTGTGATATCTCTGCATATTTTCGTCACTCTAATAAACTGACTTTTAACGATGTTTGAAAACATGAATCTGGGATGCATACTTCTGAAGTGTAACAATGTATTCTTCCAACATGACTTCCGATACAGAGAAGTGGATAAATAACCCTGCATGTCTTTGGTGATGGTTATGTCCAAAAAATCAATTTTCAAACAAGAATATTCCATAGTAAACCTCAAAAAATCAGTTGTTGATTCTAAGTATCTAACAAAATCATTCAACATGTCGATATCACCATCCCAAAACAACAGGATATCATCAACAAAATGTCTGTATAGGAGTACATGTGGATAGAACAAGCTGTTAAATAAAAATGCCTTCTCCCAGAAATACACAACTAGATTCGCATAAGTATTTGTGCATGGGGTGCCCATTGTGACACCCCATTTCTGCTGATATACCTCATCTTTAAACACGAAAACATTATTAGATAAGACAGTGTCTAACAGTGTACAGATCAATATCTATTCATCGTTATTAAACCTGTCTGTTGTGCTCAAAATCTCTCTAATAGCTTCCATCCCATATTCATTAGGGATGGAAGTAAATAAACTCTTTACATCTAAGGTCACTAGTACACAGGTCACTGGTAATGGCTGTTTGAACATGCATTTCAATTCTTCTATAAGCTGGTAAGTATCTTTTAAAATAGAAGGTATATCCCTTACCAGGGGCCCTAACATGGTTTCTATATAAATCGATATGGTTTCTGTTATTCACCCTCCTCCAGCTACTATGGGACTCATGGGAGGGGAAAACATCTTTATGGACTTTTGGTAAACCTTTAATATATGGAATTAGAGGAGACTCTATAAGAAAATAAGCATATAATTCCTGATTAATTTGTCTACACATCAATAAATCATATAGATCATCATGTATCCTTTTCAGTATATTTCTAAAACATTTATTATTGATTCTAACATATGTGTTGGCAACCTGTAACATTTCAGTCATGGCCTCATTGTAGTCACATGTATTAAATAGCACTATACCCCCACCCTTATCCACTAGTTTAATAGATAAATCTGCATTCTTACAAAAAAACTGCAAGGATGCTTGTTCATCTTTGCTTAAATTGAAGTATGAACATCTTCGTGTTTGACTAGAAAAATATGTATAGAAGTCTCTCTCACACATTTTTATGAAGCACTCTATACATGTTGGCAGGCTAGGGGAAAAGGTGCTTCTACGTTTAAACCTTTTGGCCTGCCTTGTATTATCCTGACTGTCATCTTTAAACATTAATTTAAGCTCTAAAGTGCATCCAAACATTCTCAAGTCAGTTAATATTTCACTAAGGTTGCTACCTTGTGATGGAATAAAGGACAAGCCTTTATTCAATAGAGATATATCAGCAGGGGTCAGTCCGTAATCAGAAAAATTGAAAACCAAATGGTTCAGTTCCTGGTTCGGCGTCTTGTTTCGAGGTTCCCGCCCGAGAACTTCCATTTTCGGCGTCCTCGGCTGCTGGACCTGGTTCTGGATACTGCTCATATTTTCATGGGATATGGTAAAAACCATTCTATACCATCATGAGATAGTTTAGGTCTGGCTCCTGTAGCGTTTTCATTCTTCTGATCTGAGAATGCCTGTTGGTTGGGTGGGGGAGTGTCTACAATAGAGGAAGTAGCTAATTCAAAACCTCCGTTGAAAGTAGTTAGGTCGGTGTTCTAGTCCCACACTTGCTGTGTGTGTGTCCCCGTTTGCCTGAGGACTGAGTAATGCTTTTACACTTCTCACACTCCATACATTTCTTATACCCACCGTTAGCAAGGCCAATGATGTCACTCATCTACAAATACACCTCTGGAAGTGCTGTGTCCCATTAATCTCGGTAGCATGTTCTGTAACTGCGTAATGCTGTATGTAGTAAAGTAGTTAAGTCGGTGTTCTAATCCCAGACATGCCAAGTGTGTGTGTGTGTCTGTGTGTGTGTGTGTGTGTGTGTGTGTGTGTGTGTGTGTGTGTGTGTGTGCGCCTGCCTGCATGAGACAAGTACAGTGTTTTGTAGTATTCGCCATAGCGTGTGCCTTAAACGCATATTGCTGAAGTGTGATACGGTAGGGGTTTGTATACAGGACATGGCAAGTGTGTGTTTGTCTGTCAGAGCCTGTGTAGAGGTGGCCATGATTGTCTTAACATTGGACATGTTTGGGAGGGGGTTTTGTAGTTTTCCTATATGGTATCCGTCTTATGACACATTGGCCACCTCATGAGGAGTACAGCTCTCAGTCAGCCATGGCACTGTGTTGGCAAGCCATACCCATACATCTGGCAAAAGGCCTGGTGAACTAAGTATGCAGCCCTACTAGTACCCGGTATATGTCCCGCACCCATGTGCCATGCACAAACAACCTTGCCTAGGATATCCCACTACGTTGCTAGTAACATGCACATTGAGGACAGATAGTAGGCATGGTGTGAATGCAGTGGCCTGCAGAGGACATGGCACCCTGTACAGCAGTACAATAGGCACATATATGCGGACATTGTGCCTTCACTATGTCCCACACTGAATGCCTGCAACATATGTGGTGCCTTCAAATGTGATCTACTAAGGCCAGACAATGCTGTACACTTGTGCCCTGTAGAGGCCCATGCCACTGACACCACAGAATACCTGTATCATACTATCAATGCAGGTGCAGGGCTGACCTGCTCACTATAAGCAGGTTTTGCCACACCAGGCCAGTATTGGCATATCGGGGTATAACAGGCTGTGTACACTACATGTGTCTGCCAAACCAGGTACACCTCTACATGTCACTGTACAGTATTTTGGGACATGCACATCCCAGGCAATGTCCATGTGAAGGACTATCAAACACAGACATGGCATGCATTGCAAAGCTATGGCCCTGCACATTGGTAACCAGGATGTCAGGCCAGATAATGCAGTACCCATCTGTGTGGAACATTGCAGACACTACACCCCTGCACTGCACACCATTGTCAGGTGATTCAATGGCAAGGATTACCTCTCACCCAGCCTTGTACAGTCATCTTGCACAGCTAAACACTACACACCCATGGAGCAATGCATACCTGCATGCCAGTACTGGCACCCTGTGTCTGTGTGTGGGTTGTGATGCTCCCAACCACAGTCACTCCCAGTATAAACCTCATTGGCATACCAACAGTTGTCAAGCACTTTCACATGCCCTAGCCCATAGAACCTCCAGATATCCCCTGTGGTGCATGTGGTCCTGTGCATTACTGCAGTGTGGCACACTAAGTAGTTATGTTGTGTATTTGTGGCCCTGGAAAAGGTGTCAATGCGTGTCCATTAGAGAGTGTGGTTGTAGTGACAATGGCATCCGTTCACATGGAGTGACAGGTGTGCCACACCTAATGTATGTCTACTATATCTGTTGCAGATGGCACTCACTCACCTACACGCATGTTCTTACAGCACAGCAATATGTCGCCTTTGTGGCACATGTAGTAACATCATGCACATGTAATAGTAATGAGTAGTCAGGGGTTTGCCCCTGTACTATTTGGCGTGTGGCAGATGATGCTTATGGTTAAGTCTCCAAGCCCTTCCCTGGTGTACATTGCCTGTCCCACCCACACACTCTCTGGTGGATGTGAAAGTGTACACCTGCACAGCAGCAGCATGTGTATTGTAAGAGATGGAAATGGTTAGGTGATGGCCTCTGCACCTATTGCAGTCCTCCTTTAGCTGATTGCATGTGGTACAGCTGTGATGGTGTTCCCATAGCCATCCGCATGATAAACACAGTGCACTATCTAGGGAAACATGTTATTATCTGGCCATGACAATCGCAGTGAGTGTAATGGATGTGGTATTCTAACACGGCATCACAGATGAAATCTGGATGTACCTCAATCATTTTCCACAGTGGGAAATAGCCTAAAGACAGGAGGGTGATATGCCACACATGACTACAGCATGTAAGTGTAGCTATGCTGCATTGAGACTACTGCCTGTTTAACGTGTGTGGTAATGGCTATTCCGCATGTTATAATACAGATATGACAGTACTCTGTTCATGAGGGACCTCCATCTGTAGGGCCATCTGTGAACTGGTCAGTGTGTGCAAACATTTGTTTCCTGAGTTACACAATGAACAAACATCTGTGCACAGCAGAAGCATGGTGTGAGGATTGCAGACAATACATGATGATAGGGATGTGTTACTGCCATCGCATCCCTGACTGGACATGTGTCACATGAGACAGTGGTATGACTGACACTGTGTGGGATTCCCAGTGACAAGCCAATGATGGGCAACTGTTCATAGCTGCGGTCACACGTCTACTACACATTGTACAGTTGGCATGCAGTATATATGCATGTGTTGTGCTCCGTCTGCAAATGTATACCATCTGTTGTGTTGGGTTGCTGGTGATATCTATGCATACTGTTGTAGGTAATCCTGTATGCTGTTGTCTATCACTAAGCCCTATGTGGGTTTAAAATGCAACACCATAGGCCGAATGGGTTGGGAGGTCCCGGCAGAACCTCCTGTCCCACTTCAGCTGACCATGGCACCAGGCACTAGCACACCTGGGCCCCAGCTATAGACATCAACCTCTGCTGGCTCTGTACCACCATCTGGTGGTACCACCACTAAGGATGGAGCATGTCCCAGTTGGGAGCGGGACCAGAAAGGTACATATCTGCTGTCGTGTGGTCCTGGACGTGTTGCATTGGTGGCTCCCTAAGGGGTTACAAAGCCAGATTCACCAGTTCAAGGGCGGAGTGTCACATTTACAGGATGATGCTGCCCCTCCTGGACAGCCCCCAGCACTACCTCCTTTACAGCTGTGTAGGTGCAGTGGCAGTTGCCCATGGCTGGGGACCTCCATCCCACTGTTCCCATGGGCTTTTGAATGCTGAAGACCCATCCCAGTCCAGGGTGTATTCCCCCCACACGTGTCATATATCAACCCTGTATGCTGCCTTTTCTGTGATCCTACCTATCCTCCATGGCCATACCTACACTCCTTCCCCAACATCTGACCCTCACCTACGGACATATAAGGCCATTCAGCTCCTAGGACACCATCTGCCATATACATAGCTGTCCATTACACACACATGCCCACGGGACACATGAAACCCTTGTAATATGCATCATAACATACTACTGTTATCCTCACCCCTGTCCCTCAGGCGCATGATCCTGGTATGCACATCTCTCCTACATGGTCCAGGTACACGTGTGGAGGATGACCCCATTGTACACAAAACACTACTGGTCCCTCTATGGTTACTCCATTTACCTTTATCATGATGATGATGTTGCACACAGCACCTTGCAAGAGTACTGTTCACACATAATGATTGGACAGGTACTGTTGTGTTAATGTGCATTACATGCACAGAGCGATGTATACAGCCAATGTACAACTATTTGAGTGTATGACTGACACATGTCTGTCTGACGGAGTCTTGTGATCACATAGAGCAACACCACTACATAATACAGGCGTCGCTGGTGCTTCCCGTTTCATTCGTTTGTAATGCTTTGTTGCCACATGGTATGTTCCTGATACATCTCTATATATGTATGTAGCTATATGCTGGACATAAACACTCACATGTACATCTACATGATGGGATACATTCCTATACTGTTGAATAACTGCGCTGTATTATATGTTTGTCATACTGTCTGTTGTCTGTATATCTGCCATGGCGTATTGGTATTACACATTAGCTGTGTGAGCAGGGTCTTGGTCAAACCCTTGCAAAGGACGTTTAGCTGGTTGCAGGTCAGAACAAGCCCATTGGATACGGAGGGAGTAAGGCACATTAAAGCAGTTGGGAGCAGGTGTGCATGGGTTTGCACTGTGTTAGGCACTGCTGACCTCTGGTTACAGCCTCTTATGCTCAGTTAGCCTCTACATTGCTTAACCAGTGCAATACTCGCATACTGGTAGCCAAACATGCTTACACCCGCTCGCTCCTACAATTGCAAATGCACCAA
The DNA here is from genome assembly GCF_019279795.1 of Protopterus annectens. Classification (NCBI taxonomy): domain Eukaryota; kingdom Metazoa; phylum Chordata; order Ceratodontiformes; family Protopteridae; genus Protopterus; species Protopterus annectens. Next base: position 1,029,708,642 of record NC_056739.1, on the reverse strand, counting down.
CATTGGTGCTTGCATCTGTCACTCACAACCCTGGGTGTGAGCAAGGACCACAATATTATTCTGTGATGCCTATTACATCGGACTACATAACTACAGTATTGGGATTGGCTGCCCATTAGGCAATGGCATTGCGTTCGACTGTACGGAATCAGCAGCCTGTCCAGTGACACAATCATATTTGTGTGTACCTCATACAATGTGCTCCCACCTTGTGATGCCTATTACATCGGAATACATGAATACAGTATCGGGAATGGCTGCCTATTAGGCAACGACATGGCATTCGACTGTACAGAATCAGTGGCCTGTCTGGTGAATCATTCATATTTGTGTGTTAATCTTACAATCTGCTCCCACCTTGTGATGCCTATCACATCGGACTACATGACTACAGTCATAGCCGGCCTTAGGCATAGGCCAAGTAAGTGGCCACCTAGGGCGCCGCTCTAGTGGGGGCACTTTACCAGTATTTATTTGGTGTACGAAGACAAGGATGAGGGCACTGGGTAGTGTGGTGGGGGTGCCATTGTGCCCTTTGCCTAGGGCACCAGTTGACCTAAGGCCGCTCCTGACTACAGTATCGAGAATGGCTGCCCATTAGGCGATGGCGTGGCGTTCGACTGTACAGAATCAGCGGCCTGTCCAGTGAATTAATCATATTTGTGTGTTCCGCATACACTCTGCTCCCATCTGGCTGATACATGGAAACCGAGACTCTGCAATACAGACAAGTACCCCATACCTATTATAGGTTTGCCACCTTTTCAATTGGCCAAGGTGGGACTTTAGGGTTACCACCTGTGCCAGTTTGCGAGGGGCACTGCGAAAATAATCAAGACATAGCAAATGTCCCAATTACAGGACATTATTATATTCTACGTTTCATTAATAATTGCATAAAACAGTTATTTTATATATGAAACTTCTATATGTTATGTGAAGTAGCATAAGCAATTCAAATGTAACTAGATTAAGCTTTTATTTGTGCAAATAAGTATAATCCTGTACTATGCACGGCTGTAGGTATGTTTTGTCCTGGAAAGTCTGACATTTCTACAGAACATGTCCCACTTTGGCCATTTGGAAAGATGGCACCCTATAGGACCTGTATGTAAAGACGTCAGACTTTGCAGGGCAACACATACCCACAGCCAGTAGAAATGGGAGTACTACACTGTTTTGCTTAAATAAAAGGTTACTCTTGTAGCATTATAGTTGATTATGTTGTTACTTATAACATTTAGGTGCTTCAGGTGAACATAATTGTTTTATGCAACTACTACAGACAATATAGGTAATCTTTGCCCTAAATCACAGGACATTTGCCATAATTACAGTATTTTGCAGGACACCACTGCCCAAAGGGAAGTGTTCCTCGCAAAGGTGGACAGGTGGTAACCACCAACTCTATTATTCTATCAACTTTCTAAGGTAGTCAGCGGAACATGCGCTTTCGCTCACTATCAGACCTCTCATAT